>NC_133209.1:1215000-1257500 GCF_958299795.1 Porites lutea
GGCTCATAATCTAAATTTTGCCGCAAAATAAAGATGGCGGACTATAGCTAAGCACACAATAGGAATGAAGTGATTGTTTCGGACTCTCTTGAGGGGCTTCTTGTCAAAGCCACCTGGAGTCATCGCATGTAGCCTTTCACTGCAGCCCCAACTCTCCAATTTTGCTGTTTATGCAAGAAACCATTTTGGTTTTTTCATCTTTGATTTTCAATGTTTTTTTCTCTTGTCTCAACTCGTCACGTAAGAAAGAAGAGATGGATGTTCTGTGTTCTTTCTGTAACATCAGTAATGGTAACAGTATTTATTTACCACATCTTGGTCCTGGACAGCTCGGAGTTTCTCGCCGAATATGAAGATGAGTATCGAAAGTGGAACTCGCTGAAGGACTTGCCAAAAGTGTTGCGTTACAAAATTATTCAGGCCATCAACAGTAACAAGACATCATGCCCGATTTTATCTATTCAAAGAGGGCCTTTATCCTTGTCGTCGGCAACCTGTCGGTTACCTAGAATGCGAGAAGATGCTTGCTTATTTGCAAAGTCTGTCTTCACGACAGATCAGCCGCTGCAAGATTGCAACAGTACGCGTGTTAATTTGTGCAAAATGGAGAAAACCCCTGGGGGATTTTCCAAAGTGGAATGTCATACGACTTCTTGTGGGTCATCAGATATCATTTCTGTGGGTTTCATCGATCCGCACGACGGCTCTGTTACTTGGCGTCACTTTTCTTTCCTTCACGATGTCGAGAAGGCACTGAATAAGTACATCCAAACCACTCCTTCAGCGGAGTACTTCCCTTTTGCTTTCCTGAGGTGTGATGAATTTTGGAACCCAGCAGCCAAGACCCAATTGTTTATTTTACCACCGAAGAGTGCAATTGCTGATAAACCATGGGGGAAACCCAGAAATAAACCGATTAACGTTAATATTATTCTATTAGATTCAGTGTCGAGACCTCACTTCTACCGCTCACTTCCTCTTACTGTCGAGGCTCTCAGAGACATCAACGCCAAAACATCAACTCACGTACTAGATTTTGAACTTTTTCATGCTATAAAACCCAGAACGTTTGAGACCCTACAAGCCTTATTTTGTGGTGAACTTCTAGAAGTGGAGCAGTTCATAAACCCAGTGCCTATTAGAGCTGATGTCATGTTTGGCGCATTTAAAGAGATGGGTTATCAGACTATGTGGCAAGAGGACATGTGCTGGACATATGAATGGGGGCTGGTTAGAGACTTGAAAATCATGAACAAAAGTGTTCCTTTAATGAATACATGGAATAGATTAAAAACTGCATTAAAAAATAATTCTATTGATCATACAGGAATCACTCATTCAAGCTGTGAAGTTTTAAAGGGTTTTGCTGTTCCAGAGATATTTCATGGTCCTTCCACCATGTGTTACGGAGGGGAATACTATCACAGCTTTTTTCTGCATTTCTTGAAGGACTTTCTAGAGGAGGTAAACTCAGATTCAGCAAAAAAGCCACTGTTTTCAATTTCAATCCTAAATGTAGGCCATGAGGAAACAGGATTAAGGATTCAGACTTTTGACAAATCACTTGCAACATTTGTAAAGAGCGTAGCTGCTGAACCAAACACTCTGAGCATTATACTTTCAGATCATGGGAACACATATGGCTCTTTTCCCAGGACTCTGAAGGGACGGCTTGAAGTTTTTCAACCACACTTGTTCATAATAATTCCAAGTGGTGTTAGAGACTATCTAGGCAAATTCAAAATGCAGGCCTTGATACAAAATCAGAAGAGACTGGTGACCGTTGTTGATTTACATCACATGTTAATGTCAATAGCTGGTGTCACTGGCCATAAAACACAGCTGGAAAATCAAGGTCTGCTTCAACCCATTTCTAGAAATAGAAGTTGTGAAGATCTTGGTCTGCTCTCCTCTACTGTTTGTATCTGTCAAGGATGGGAAACAAAAGTCCATGCAAACTCTTTTCACTATATTGTAGCTGAGTTTGCACTGGGAAAACTTAATGACAAGATACAAAGTCAGTACTTGAAGAACTTAAAGAAAACCAAGCAAGTTTCAGGATTTGGGTCCTGTGTGAGACTCAAAGGTGAAAGGTTCGACAATGTGCGGGAAAAAAGAGTTCACGAAAAACTAACAGTGTCAATGGATATTTATGTACAAAACCAGGAGCTGTTTTCAGTAGTTGTTCAAGTTATCAGTGGAAGTGTGTTATTGGATTTGAAACTTCTTCAGTTTACAAGGTTAAGTAAATATGGGATCTACAAGACTTGTTCAGACAAGGGAGTTGATTTAAGACTTTGTATCTGTAAACCAAACTTCGAAATTGAGGCTGAGAAAAACCAAGAACCACCAATACCTAACTGGAAAAGTTATGGTAAAGTATTTCACTCAGCAACAAAAGCAGACAACATGCATGAAAACTGCCTCTTCGTCCTTTTACGTGAACACAAAAGTGGCGTAATATTTGAGGTTGCAAACTTGTGCAGTTTTGTTTTGTACAAGATCAAACTGCATCTTTCTTTAAGTAACATGCAAATTTCAGAACCCATTCCTTGTCAGAGAGAGGTTGGACCTGGTACAATTCACTTCCTGATTGCTGTTGTTCAAGTTGACCCTAACATCAACTGGAGCTGGACATATACTCTTGACTACTCATGGAAGATGTTGAGTTAAAAAGAAGCATCATTGAACATAACCCTAAGATCAAAAATTCTCCATTACATTTCAAAAAGTAATGAAAAAGAAAATTCTGTACTAGGTAACATTCCTGGGGTTGTCTCCGACTCATACCTCGAACTGAGAGAGGGAGGAGTAGAAAAGAACCATCCTCCTGGGAATGAGGTTGCCATTTACTCGGACATGCTATGCACAATGGTAATGGTGCTATGTGCACATCAAAGGATTGAATCCATCCAGACTCAAAAGTTTGAGAATTTTACAAACAATGCTACGAGTTATAGTACCATTAAAAAGACTTACTTAAGGGTTTTATGGTCATTTCATTCACCGTCAAGTGTTAGACGAACAATACATCTCTAACTCTAAACAGTGCCAAATTAAAAACAGATGGGAAAAATTTATTTTATTTACCCATAAAGCAGTGAAAAGCAAATGACACCTTGCTTAAACCATTTGAAGGGAGAAACCATTTGAACCATTTTAAACCATTTGGGGCTTAAACCATTTCAAATGTTCTTTATAGAGTATTATATTGACTTTAAGAAGTATTGTTCTATAATTTTGTTCATGAATCCTATCTACACGATCATGAACTTCTTGTTATATTTAATCTTACAGCATTTCTATCCCGTTGTCCAGTAAGTTGATCCAGGCTGTTTCCAAGAGGCAGGAAACAGGGCACTAAAATTAAAGTTCTTGAAAAACTGAAGTCTGTGGCTGAAATGAAATAGAAAATGTGATTATTCAATGAAATGTAGAGAGGGACAGGACATTCCCTGTTATCACTCTTCATACTTACGTTGTAGTAAATTTTTTTTATCTTAGGTAATTTTTCTTTTTCTTTTGTTTCAGTTTCATTAGCATACATTACTATACTCAAAAACCAAAGAAAACAAAAATTACCCGAGAAAAAAAATCAACTAGTTACTACAACATTTATCTTCTTAACCGAGGACACCTTATTTTGTAACTGTGCACATGTTTTGCACATCACAGCAGAGGACGCTGGGGAAGTCAGGTTTGTTTATAATTGGAGCCTTCTCATACCAAAGTATTTTGTATGGCTTACAACTATCTGGCAGGACAAACAGAACTTAGCAAAGGCTAATAAAATATGTAGTTCCAGAAAATATGCATATCTTCCCTTCCCCACGAAAAGATTCTTTCTAAGACAACCACCCAATAGTTATTAATCATCGTTCACTACTTTTAATTGTTTTATCCCTCTCCTCTCCCCAGAAAATTTCAATAACTTCTGTGAAGGGGGGGGGGGGGGGGTGGGTGGGAGTATGGAGAATTTCTGGCACCTTGGCAACCTTGCAGAAAAACGTGACATAATGTAAATATGATTCCCAAAATTATGTTATGGTTTAAATCCCCCAACCCTCAAATTTCCAATAATAAAAAATTATAATGATATTTCTGGATTGTTAATGTTTTATTGACTCAAGCACGTCTCGATTCATCATAATTCAATAATTTTATTTAGAGGGAAAAGGAAATGATAATAATAATAATAATTATTATTATTATAACTATGATTAAAAATTAAAATGTGCCTTTTCCATGCAAATATGATCAAAAGCACGTAAATCCAATATTGTGTTGTATGAAATCATGAAAACAAATCATACTATGTCTAAGTGGTGCTGAAGAGGATTCATGGGATTGATCATCTCATTCACCCAAAGGTCAGTCACAAGATAAAACTACATATTAACATGTTTCCATTATGATCAGGTTAGAAAACAAAACTTACAAGTCAGGTCTGTCAAATTCCTTTGTAGCTGGATAAAGTGCTTCATAGCATTTGTCATGTCCTGTCCCATGGATAGCATATGCATTAAGTTTCACCACACCAGGAGGAAAGTAGTCAAGAGGAATAGTAGCACTTCCTTTCCATTTTTTCTGTACATTATCTTTTGTAGCTGAATAACTCAGGGCAAGTTTATCCTGATGTCAAAATATGAAAGCAAATTTTGAAAAAAAGGTTTAAATTTAGGAAATAGATAGTCAAACAGTGGTTTCAGTCAAGGACAAAAAACCCAAAAAACTTCAAGACAAGGATGATGTAAATTAAAAGGTAGGAGGCAGCGGTGGACATTTCATTTACCTTGATCATGTTTCTCATTCCATTAAGAAGTAGGACAAGATGCTGGCCATGGCTAGAAAGAAAAGAACATCCAATTTTCACCCTGATGGACCTTTTTTCCATGCATAATGATGATGAGGTTTGAAGACAAAAATTTCCTCAGTTGACTGTCATTTGCCCCCCAGGGGAAAATGGGTTAATTTATGTTCCCACTGATATATATAACTATAATTAGAGGTGGGGAAGCAGGGGGGAGGGAGAAGGGGAGAGGAGGAGAAAATAATATTATTACTTATAACTCATTTCCTGTTATGAGAAACAACTGCAGCAGTTATTTTTTTCATGCCTGTACAATATTATAGATCAAGACAGCTGCATTTGAGCTGAACAAACGATAGAATATATACTATGTGAACTGGAATAAAAAATGACTTAACTTACGGGCTCAACTCCACCTCCAAATATTTATCATCTGCCCCCAGGAAGAATATCTCAGCCACTGAAAGGTCATTAACAGGTAGTTATAATTATGTACCCTACATCTAGGATCAAGAGGGGTGGGGTACTCGATGAATTTTTTGGGGGATACATGCATGCTGCCGGGGCTTTGAAACTCTAAACCACCTCAATAATATACAAATAGTAAGAAGAGAAAAACACAGCAAGCTTTAAAAAAGTGCAAGTCTTTTGAGTTGGCAAATACCACCTGACCTGTCAGGAGCCTATGGATGAATGAAGTGTTGTGGAAGAGAGGACAATAGCTTGCGAGCAAGCTCTCCTCTTTGGGCGAGCAAAGCAAGTCTCGTGAGAATGTGCGAACGAGCGGCGAAGCCCCGAGGGGCAGAGGAAAGGCCCCTCCTCCTCCTAGGCCCCTCACTCGCGCGTTCTTGCGAGGCTTGCTTCACTCGCCTAAATAGGAGAGCTTGCTCGCAGGCTAAGAGGACAACAGCGTGTCCTCTTACATTTGAATATTTAGTAAGCTTGGACGTCAGCATACAAAGGCAGCACTGGTAACTCCTCTCAGTCCATTTATGAGCTTCCTGTAACCTTCCCAGTCCATGACAAGAATAATGAAAAAACAAAACACAAGGTCACCACCAGTGATCAGGAACTGTGAATTAACATTGTAGCCATAAATATTCTAGCATGGTTGATGATCAAATTCCCACACTACTAATTACATTCAATCACTAAATTTATCCCATTTCTTTGGACCACCTAGCGCATTCTATTTGAACATTTTTATAATATCCCTCACCTTCAAACTCCCACAATTCAGGGCAGGGACTTCCTGAAGGAGCAGGAGGTGGTCCTGGGTCATTAAACAGAGGTCCTCTCACATCAACCTTGACGGAGGTCTCATCTACTGCACTGACTTTAAACTCTACAGGACTGTGGTTTAATGGTTCCCCGTCCCATGTTGTTGCAATGGAAAACTCAAATTCCTGCAATTAGCAACTAAATTGTACTCACAAATGTTCCAGAAGGGTTTATGATTTATAAACCTGCAAGCTTAACTTCACTTCAGCTTCAGCAGATTCCCCCACTACTTAAGATTCAATATCGAAGATCACAGAGATCTATTTAAAATAAACTCGCACATACCTTGTTCATTGTTTGAACTTTGTTCGTTGGCTTCTTTGAAACTCAGCGGAAATGCCTTCAGCCTCAGTTTCATGTTACCACAACCGGAAGTTCAGATTTTCCGGGTGTCAGTGGAGTGTGCCGTGTCAAATATCACATGGTTTACAATAATTCTGTGGATCGGTCGAAAAATCTTCACTGCCTGTCACGTCTATTTTCCTTGGACAGACTTGTGGTTAATTTAATGACGTTGGAAGACGAAGAGTCCCAGACTCATCTTGAACCACTTGAAAGGGAATCTGCTGAAGAATGGCGCACTGGCACTGGTAGGTTGCGAGGTCTAGACCAGCGAATTTGTACTTGTAGTGCTCGTAGAATAGATTTTGAGTCCAAGCTTTTAAATAGCCCGCAAAAATAAATAAGAGGCAAAAACCATTGGGTGTGTTTGTGGGGTAAAATAGTATACGATGACTGTAAACAAAGGCTTTGCGGGGGCACAATCTTTCCTAACGTGACATCGAGACAGCGTGACCATAAAGACACCAGACGCTGGTGTGACAAGCGTGACCTCACCCACTGTTATGTGGGATTTTCACTTGAAACACTTTTTTCTAGTGTTCTAGTTAAGTGTGTAGGATTATTCACCGGCATTTTTTTTATTTATTTTATTTTACTGTCAATGTTTAAGGAAATGCATGGAATGTATTTGCACACTGGAAAGATTTTGTGATGTCAGAAAAACTGCTTACATCAATGGTACACATCTTCTATGCTATCCCTCCAAATTGGCCAAGGGGATCAAACTGGGAAAGGATCCTACCAACCATTATGGCAATTCTCATATGGCTAGCATTTTGCATGAAAATGAGCATCATTAAATTACTGTGGACCCAAGGTGACCAGGGTCATGCTGCCAATAAACACCCACCAATAGGATCTGTATTACTTGTTGTCTTACTGGTGCTGTCGTCAACAGTTTCGTTTACAATCATGGTCGTCTACTTCTTTAAATCAAGTAACAGGTTCCATTACTCTTCCACTAAACTCATCCCAAGATTTGAATTTGCACCATCAGGAAAACATCAAGATGTGACACTGAAGAAAGAGCACTGGTTGGGCGTGAACTTGTTCCTTGTGTTTGCAATCACTGGTCTTGGAACTTCCCTTTATAATGCAATGAAAGTCAACGTCTTCTTCAGTTTCACTGATTTGCATGAATTTACAAAACAGATCAGTGATGTCCAAAGAGGTCTATACTACAGCACATTAGTGATACTGAACTGGGCCCACATGAGTTCCATACTTGCATGTGGTACCTTTTACATTGCATGTCGTGGTATCTCAAGTCACATTGATTTCACAGAAAAACTGCTTGTATCACATGTGACAGACTTTAATTCTGCAAAGGAAATTCATGAATGCCTCCTGAAGTATTCAGAAAAGGTTTTAAAGTCACTTACCCCATGGTTTGCAGTTCACAGCAGTTTATTTGGACTTGTAATACTGCTGACATTACTGGACATAATGAGTACCATCCAGTCTTCACAAAAAAGTCATGACATCAGCAAAATCTGGTTATCCGAGGTTACAGCATCTTGGTTTGTGGCTATTCAGTTTGCATTCCCTTTTTTGTCTGCTAGCTTGGTAACTCGACGATATGAACAAATGTATGAGCAGTTAAACAGGGGAGCCACAAATGTTACCAATTGTCACGAACTGGACGCCTTTTTGAACTACTGTCTGAGATGTAAATCAGGGTTTATGTTCTGGGAATCAGAATCACCACAAGTCATGCTGTTATGTCGATTGCATCTGTTTTCATTGGTTTGTTTCGATTCTACAAGGAACTCTTTTAATATGAACAAAAGAAACTTTACTTGACACAAGTCTTGATCTGCTTCAATTAACACCTTTTGCAGCCCGGAAAAAAAGTTGTAGAACAATAGTTGGCAGGATACCCAGGGTAGCAGGTGGCAAATGCCTACACATTTGTGTGTTTTTTATATTAAAATTATTAAATCTAACTGTAGAGAAGGCAGCAAATGAAGTGGCAAAATCAACAGCTGCCGACTCATTTTAACTGGGCTCCTTGATTTGTTCAAACTATTATCATCACTCCCATCATGACCACTACAGTCCTGGAGTAGTCAATGGATAAAAATCAGTATCGATTTAAAATCTGTTGCAATCAAATGATTTTTATTGATTAGTAACAGAAATTGGTGAGAATAAATGAACTAGATTGCTGTGTAAAATTGGTATATAGAAATCAATAAAAATCCAGATAAATTGATGAAAGAAGCAAGTGTGTCATCAATTTCTACCGATTTATTGATACAATCGCTATCTTTTATATTAGATTTACTGATTTTAGTTGATTTATCAATTGACTACTCTGGACTATACTGCACTGCACTGGAGGAATATGCATGCTCATAATATGGTTTTAAGGGTTCATTCTACAAGTAACATCAGATTATTGTAAAAAGAAGGATGAAGGAACACTTCCATAACACAATAGAAGCCACTTTATTTTACAAAATTAAGAATTTGTTTTGTCTGTTGAATAAAACTTTTTACAAAAAATGAACCAATATGTTACACTGTAATGATATTACATAATTTTCTCCTGTACAAAGTATGTATAACACGGATTGTAGATGTTTAAAATCCAGGAAACAAGGAATAACTGATGGTAATCATTGGTTGTAATATGCAATCTTTGAAGTGCTTGTATGTATAAACAATGCCCAATGAAAATTATATTTTCCACAGCTACAATATTTTCCATGGTCACTAACATATTCACGTTAAATACATGAGTGTTATCATACTCAAACATTCAATATTATTTTTATATCTAAAATATACTGTACATGTACCTTCCCCCCAAAACCAATCAAGTTTCACAAACTACATCTACTTAGTCTTTCCGGCAGATTGTCCTTTGTCAATTTTATAGTATTATTGGGTTATGTTTTATTTAGACAATTTACAAACAACACCTACTTTCTTCATGTGAACATTAAAGCTGCAGTGGATCGAGCTACCAAAATGTATTGAATGAGTAAGGAAACAGGAGAGGAGATTGCAATGACAAGGTTGTCATAATACTGCATTCCTCAGCGTCATAAATTGTATTATTATACATTGCACTCACTATCTGTCTTCTCACTGGATAAGAGCCTACAGCTAATTTTGGAAATCAGAGCAGTCACGATTTCCAATGACAAGATCAATTCAAGTTCCTTGCAACATTGTGCTTGTCGTTATATTCTTTGAAACAATGTATAATAAAACAGTTATTAGATTCGGTTTTTGTGATATCCTAAATAATCATTCAAGGTCTCGGTAAGTGTTATCAGCTTCAGCCTTCAGCTCAGCTGATAATACTTACCTTGACCTTGATTATTCCAGATATCACAAAAAACTCATCTAATAATATTGTTTTTAATATATCGCATTCTAAAATGATACCATTTTAGACTATTTTGACAAAGTTATTACCATAAAACTTGCATTCATACACACTAACTGTGCCGTGGACTATTGCCAGATGATCCACTGCCCCCTGAGCCCGGGTTTTCCAGTTTTGGCAGCTTGCGCACAGCAGCAACTTTTTTCACAGGGCCTTTTCTTGGATCAATGATTCTCTGATTGTCTGGCAAACCAAACTGTTTAGGGTTTCTTAATTTAGCAGCATGTAGCTGAGCTTCATTTTCTCTCTGTGCTTCACTTAGAGCAAGTCTTGTTTTAGTTTTTGTCTCATCAATGGTTGCAGCAGTCTGAAAAAAAAAAAAAAATAAATAAATAAAGGTAGCTTCAGTCTCAAGCAAGGCTTTTTCTACATTACAAACTTCTGTATTTACTTAAGGGCATCCTTAAAGCAAGCTATATCGCCAAACTAACAAAACTATGATCATAACGCTTGAAACGGCAGTGAAACTAAGTTACTACACTAGTACATAAATGTAAACTGTTACTAAGCTTGTATTTTTGCAGAGTTCAGGTAGGAAAGAGGCGGACTGAAACTTTTAAGCACTGTCCCAACAGTGTAAGGTTTCACAATGTTATTTGGGAAAAATCAAGTGAAAAATCTCACAGTCAATGGCCAGACAATCATTAACAACTAATATTCAAGAGTCATCGTTCAAACGGCTTTGTGAAGACACTGAATCACAGAAAAGGAGATAAGACATATAGACTGACCTCATCCAACTCTGTTAAATATTTCTTTCTTTCTTCATTTATCTTATGGTAAGCCTGAAAAAAAGACATGGAGGACATTAAAGGGAACTTGAGTTACCAATAAATAAAAAAAATATTTATTCATCATCTGTCTCAAAGTTGATGTACCGCTGTTGTCCATAATTGAGATCTTCATTCTTTGTAATGTTCTCACAACTTAGTTCATAGCTACGAGGCTTTGATAAGTCTGTCTAGGTACAGAGACAGTATAAAATGCCAACCAACCTTAGATTCATTGTCTAAGCGCCATTCCAAATCACGCAACTGTCCTTGAAGTTCCACCTTGTCTCGCTCCAGCTGTTTCATAAGTTTTCTGATTTCTGCCTGATGGTGGACAAGTGAGGATACAATGGAAGTAAAGCCTGTACTTTTTACTACAAATACATATTGTGGATATTGGGTAGAATTTGAAAATTATTCAAAGCATGAATACATTATGATATCAAGAGCATATTTTCTACGTAATAATACAAAAATTGTACTTACGTCTGATAAGCCATTGTATGTTTTGAGATGGTTACTTGGCTTCCCTGCAAAATTTCACATACATGTATTAAGATGCAGTCACAACACACGCTGCTGTAGGTTTCAGTGGAATAATTTCCATGACTCGTGTAGAATGTTTTTAAAGACTGAAAATGAAAATTTTATCTTTAAATATTTCCACAGCCTGCAAACAATTGTTGGGACTTTCCAGTCTTATAATTTGGATAGTGCTAACCTCTGAATAGATGCCTATCCAAATGGATAATGCATTGCTTTCCATACCGTAATTTTATTCACCAAATAGTGATATATCTGGTGAAGTCTTGAAAATGCCACAATAAAATTCCAGGAACTTTCTGGTCCAAAATAAACCCTGCTAGTGGCTTGCTACTGAATAAATCTGTTCGAATAATAATCGTAAATTCCTTTGGCCAATCAAAGTTGCTTTAGCTATTTTTTATGAAAATCAAAGCATACATTTAAGCCAGCACTTGATTTTTCCTCCGACTGCACTTGTGTGTACTTGCTTCTTTTTTTTTTCTAAGTATCATTAACCACCACTGACTTTGCTAAATGATAATTTTTTAACACATGATACACTGAATAAGGCAGCAATAAGCTTACCATCACGGGAAGGAATCTTTAACTGGCCCAGTTTGTCCCGTAATAAAATAACTTGTTTTTCAAGTTGGTCATTCATTTCTTGCTGTGTCTCAAATCGTGTCTTCCATTCATTATCTGCATCAAAAAACACTAATTTTTAATGAGACATCCAGAGGTCAATTTAATAGAACTTTTACACATGTAATTTACAAGTGTAGCTGTTGTTGTTAGACTCTAGAACAATGGCTACAATTGTAAATTGCACCTGTAAAAGTTTTATTAAATTGACCCAAGATCGACAGTGTCTTTGTTGACCTGCTCCTAATGACAGTGACTTCACCGCACCCACTGATGACGCTGTCATGGGTTCAAATCCATGTGACTCCATGAAATTTTTCCAGGCTTCTTTTCTGATTTAACCTCACACACATCTATGATGATAATTTTCCATCCATTTTCACGAGGCTTTTTCAACCCAGCACAAGTGAACTGCTAACCAGAGAAGGGGTATAGAATGGTTCCCTGAAAAACGTGCCCCGGAAAATTTTTGCTTTACATCAAAATCTTGGAAGCGTTTGTGGTAGGTCTTGAAGCTGCGTTTTCAGGTGATTTTGCATCTCGGTGTCTCAAATTTTGTTTGAAGCTCAGTCTTCAATTTTCAAACCGGGGTCACAGTCTCGCAAAGGCTCAAATTTACCATTCTATACTCCTCAGAGAGACTCAACCATTATTGGATGATATGATTTTCATAACAGTAAAGCCAAGGTCCTAATTATATCATGTAGGTAACTCGTAACAATACCCATTTAATAGACTACCAAACTTGAGGCCAATGGTGTGCTAATGTTTTTACCTCCCGTTTCCCCTCTGTCTCCATCAGTGTTCCATTTTACGGCTGTTTTAAAAAGGAAAGAAGTTGAATCTGCCTACAACTCAAACTCAAAACCTTCAGGACAGAAGGCTGCAGACGAACTGACTATTCTATTCCTTACTCCATTTAAAATGATTTCATAATGATATATAGTAAATAATGTCATCATTGTTGTTTAAATAGGACATCAGGTAACCTAGAAAATCTCGGCCAGAATGAATTAAATGTTTTAATCAATGACACTGTCAGGTTAATTTAGGATAGTTATATTTATATTAATTAGTACCTTCATCTTCCACATTGTTACTTTTCTCCTCCAGATCAGCAATAGTTTTGTCAAGTTCACCTGAAGACTGTTCTAACATTTCCCTATCAAAGAGAAATGAACAGTTTACTATACTCGAATGTACATTTTCGGGAGCCAATGTCACTTCAAATTATAAGCTTAATAAAAATTTATGAAGGTCTAGATCTTGCTATCGGACGCTGTGTTCTTTTACTTGAACCCCATAAGACAGGCATAAATTCTTTCCAAACAATAAAGACGAACAATATTATTGTATACAAAGAGCAATTAAGCTTATAATTTGTTTTAAACAGAAGCTATATAACTTAAGCAAGGAAAAATCATCTTTGAAGATGGAGCTAAGTAATGGAAGAAAAAGAAGAAGAAGAAGAAGAAGAAGAAGAAGAAGAAGAAGAAGAAGAAGAAGAAGCATAAAATGATCGGGCAACACTTAAAGCTGATTAAACTACTTGCTGTAAACTATACTTCCTGTTTAAATTTTAATCAAAAGACCAAACAAACGGTTAACTTAACATTGGGGTATAAGAATATGAAATTAAAGCAGATCACATAAATCGAAGCAAATTGCAGAACTTAATTCAAGTTTTTAGCTCACTTCATTTGACGTTCTTGTTGAATCTCTGCTTTTAGTCGTTCGATTTCGTAGTCTAGCTCTGTTCTTGGCGCCTTCGATTGCTGCCGAGGCTTATGTCCTCGTGGACTGCTCATTTTAGAACTTTTCTTGGACGACTTCGTGTGTTTCTTGTTCTTTTTCTTGAGTTTATCTTCGTCTTTTTTTATTGGAATAAACGGAGTGATGTCTGTGACTCTTCTGGCGTGCATCGCGCATGTCCAGTTACTATGGTTTCAATTCAACAAAACATTGGCGGGAAAATTTGTAAAACTTGAGAGCTGATTTTAAAAATGTTGTCAAGAGTTTGTCTCCTTTTTCGAGAGAGTCCATTAGCGCCGTAAATTAAATTTTAGCTAACAATTTAAATTACTCCGTTTTGATGGAGCCTTACGTCATAGAAATAATAAATGCAATTAGGAATCAATTATATTTTTGAGAGCGAATAAGATCAAGACGAAGGTTAGAATGTCTCCTTAGAAAACAAAAAAAACTTCTCAAATGGTACAACGTAAATGTCTGACAACAAAGATCAGACCACGCAAAAGGGGGAAGAATCAAAGCCGACTTCAGACACAACCGCAAAGTCAGAAAAGAATGAAAAAGTTGAATCGAGCACGAGTCGAGTTGAGAATCCTCTCGCGGGTGTAACCGCCTTGCTGGAGCGTTACGGTTACCAACTTGGAGATATTCTTGGTAAAGGATCCTATGCGGTGGTGAGAAAAGCATACTCTAGAAGGCATAAGAAGAACGTTGCTGTGAAAATAATATGCAAGAAGAAGGCACCGGAGGATTTTCTATCCAAATTTCTTCCGCGTGAGATAAAAGTGCTGAAGAGATTACACCATCCCCATGTCATTACACTCATAGAAGTTATCGAGACAAACACACGAATGTACATCATCACTGACTTGGCCGAGAGCGGAGATCTGCTGGAGTTTATAAGAAAGAACGGTGCTATACCTGAAACAACTGTTAAGCATTTGTTTAGACAACTAGTTACAGGAATCACCTACGTGCATAGTCAAGATGTAGTGCATAGAGATTTGAAATGTGAAAATCTCTTATTGGATAAAGACAAGAATATTATTATATCTGATTTTGGGTTTGCTCGAGACAACCTGACCTCGGCAACGGGGAAAAGGAAACTTTGTCATACCTACTGTGGTTCTTATGCCTATGCACCTCCTGAAATATTAAAAGGTAGTGTGGTTCATAATGTTAACTTATTTATGGGCTTTTGTATCTAGATACTCCTATTTTTTTTTCTGCCTTTCTGCTAAAGACTTGTAAGCCAGTCGTCACCTGAGCCACCTGATCAAGAAAAAAACTCGTACGTGCGCGCATGATAATCAACTCTCCACCCTAGCCTCTTCCGCAGGCTTCACTGTCCTGTTTTTAATAGAGAACGAGTGTGAGAATGGGGAGAGAATGAAGAGTGACAGTGATGGCAAACTCCACCAAATTTTTTCTCTTTTTCTCGTCTTCAGACTCCTCTCTCTCAGCGGAGTTGGCTGCGGAGGAGGCTATCTCCATCCATCGTCTTAACTTCAAAATTCACACGCGCGCAACTTTGTGTCTATACACGCCCTGATGTTCGACCATCAGTATGCTCTCAAGCTAAGATGATATCCTTTGGCGGACCGACATCCATTAGACTGCGAGCAGTCTCTCTTTTGTTCGAAAATCTGTGAGTGAGAGTATTTGAGCAGCGAAGTCGTGCGTGTCGCGAAGGCGCGAATTTTTGGTTTCTCGCAAAAGAGAGACTGTTCGCAGTCTAGTCGTTCATCAGCCTAGTCCCTACGCGTTCTCGGCTCGGTCAATCCTGGACTCTACCGTGAGCTGTGACGTCACCGAGAGATACTCGCTCTTTCCCAGACTTCGCGCGGACAACGGGACAAGAGAGAACGCCTAGGGACTAGACTGGTCATTCATATAAAAGGAGCAAATGCTGCAACCGGAAATGGAAATAGCTAGTGGGGTCTGAGCCGGGGTTATCCCATCACTGACAAGAACCGGAAAAGCGTCGACCTCATGAACGCAACTAGCTGTCTCGTCTTCTCTCTGATGTTAATCACAGCCCTGCGTAGATTAACAGTTCCAAGTACTTTTCTTTAAATGGATTTCAGTTCTCTAGAGAGAACAATTGCATATGACATCATAAAGGTTACTACAGAATTTTGAGAAACAGACATAAAGCTTAGAATCCTGCTTAGAATTCACCCATGATGAACTTGTAACTCGACAGATTCCATGTTAGAGCTGACCCTGAATGTATTCCTGCAGCGATTCCAATTCGTGTAGTTGTTTGCTTTATCGCCCTAAGCGTGATGTTGCTTACACGCAGATGTTCCCGCTCTTGGAAATTGCTTCGTATTCTTTCCCGTGCTTTAGATTTTCTCATGGTTTTAGAATATATATATGAATAAAGTTTGCTACACAAGAGTTTATACCAGCGATACTTCGTGTTGCTGATTCATTTCAGCAGGGTAATTGAATTTTTTACTTTATACTTTGCTTTTCTCCAGTTTTGCTGCCATTTTCCCATGTTTGGCACTGGTTACGTGTTCTCACGTCTAACAACAGACTCGAGAGTGTTTTAATTAGGTCTGGTAAAGTTTTGAGATTAAAAAAAATAGCAGATTGAAACACTCGCAAGAGAGAGCGAGATCATTTTGGGTATAGACGGCAGTTTGCTTGAATTTAGACAACAAACTGTTCTATTGTTTGCCATCTATTTAGGTATAGCGTATGACGCAACGCTTGCGGATGTATGGAGTATGGGCGTGATTCTATACACCATGATTTGTGGCCGCCTTCCGTTTGATGACTCCAATTTACGGAGCCTTCTGCAACAGGTTCACCGCAGAGTGAACTTCCCCTCTAAGGTTAAAGTACCTGATTCAGTCAAAGCCGTTATTCACAAAATGCTACAATGGAATTTAGCAGAGAGAATAACAGTGGAACAGCTCCAGCAAGAGCCTTGGCTGTCCGACGAAGAGAATGCATCTGAAAAGGACACGTGATACCTTTGAGGGTCATGTGATCAAAAATGTCGGTCCAGGAGCCCTGTACTTTTGTTTGCACACAGTTAAACAATAGTAGAGCGGCGTATGAAGGAAACAGTTTGACTGTATTAGAATACTGTGTTGTTGTTTTTGTATCTTTGTATATGCTGCCGTTTAAAATCATACCGTGCGAATATCTCTTTCAATCAAATCGCAACAGGTTTCTCAAGGTAAAGAGCCGACGTAACTGTGAGAATCGAAACTGTCTTATGTTCGGTTTCAGTTTCAACTCAGTGAAGTACAAAAGTTTCAATAGAAAACTGTAACCTTAACAATTAACTGGAGAGCGATTCTGATTCTGATAGTGGTTCCTTTCTCGTGTTAGGAAGAAGAGTAAATTCTTTTTTGTTAAAAACTACACGGCTGACGGTTGGAGAGAAAATACTGATTACCTGTAGGTGCCAGCATCAACGATAAAATGGGTACTTAAAATTGAATGCCCTGATACTGCTTGCAATAGAATTGTTTCTAAATGTAATTTCTTAACTAAGATCTTGGTTGCTTGACAGAACTTTTGTAAGGAAATGGAAAATAAATTAACCACATTACTTAAAAAATAATAATTTTCTAGATTAAAGGTAACTAAAAAATATCATGGGTAGTATCTAACATTTACGCAAACTCTACAACATTATTGTTAGTGTCTCCTTTCTCACAAATTTGTTTTGTTTTCATTAGTGGCTCGTCACTGCAGTCTTCAGTGGTTACACTTTTCTCTTTGACCCTTACACTTCTGGTCTCTAGATTTGCGTCTTTATTTTTCTGATCACTGTCTCGATTAGAACTTTCATGAGGTTCAGTAGGTAAGCCAACGAGATCATCGATGCAAAATTGGAGCCGGTCTTCATCAGAATTGTTCGTCACTACGTCGTCGCTGTTTTCTTTCTTTACCGAAGCCTCATACTCCTCTTCATAAGTCGCGTGCTCCGTATAAACAGGTACTAATCGCGTAAAAACCTGCAACCTATGGTTCTTTGCATCAGCTACAATTATATTCCCAGCTGTATCCATGGCAACGTCATACGGGGTATCAAGATATCCAGGTTCTGAGCCAATCATTCCGAATGTCCCCAGAGGTTCACCAGCTGAAGAAACCACTTGAATTCTGTGGTTCTGACTGTCAGCTACCACGATGTTGTCATGTTGATCAAGTGCCACTCCCCTTGGGCAAGAAAACTTTCCCGACCCCACTCCCACTGCGCCAATCGTAATACTCTGTCCTAGGTTCTCTTGGCTAAACACTTTGATTCGGTGATTCTCGTATTCAGTTACGATCACTTCACCGTTTCTCTTAACAACAATTCCCACGGGGCAGTGTAAGTCGTGTAGTCCACCGATAAAGTAAAGAAAGTTTCCATCGAAAGTAAACTTTTGTATCCTGTTATTCGCTTTGTCAGCAGCGTAGATATTTCCCTGGATATCAAATGCAACAGCGCTCAGCTCTGGCCGTTTGTCGTTCTTACTGTAGACGGGTAAAATTGGTCGAAGAAGTTCACCTGTAAGAAGAAATGATAAAAAATTCTGTTTGTTCTGATCTCAACTGATCTCGGCGGTCAGTATTACACGCATGCGCAAAGCCATACTGCAGTATCGCCCACTGCTACTGGCGACCATGAATTCACAAGGGGTTTGTGCTGAATGTCTTACACTCCGTTTATTTTTTCTATAACAGCGATTGAGCTGAAAATTCAAAACGGATTTTCTTGAGAGTTGTTCCTTTTCTAATCCTCTACATTGAGTTGCACGGAATCTTTTCAATTTATCATTCAGCTTTTCCCAATGCTACAAGTTCAATCATGAGCGATTTTGTTCTGCGGTCTAAAAGGAAGAATCGCATTCGTGAAACTTAGGAGAGAAAAAGTACAACCTGCACGGCTGGAAAAGAAATAACTTTTCACATTCATGGTTATATGCTCCCAGCCATTTCTTTTCGTCCGAACTCTTTTCTACTAAACAACAACAACAACCTACTTACCAGCTTTGCTAAACACCCTTAAAATCTGTGAGTCGGTCATTACCAGGTCTCCTCTCAGACTGACCGCCAGAGCGCATGGTCGACATTTCCCGCCTATGTTCAGTGGTTCTCGTGTCACATGACCATCTAGATCCAGTATTTGAACACGCGCGTTACCATAATCAGCCACGTAAACATTTCCCAGTCTATCAACGGCAACGCTCACAGGGAACTGGAACTGGGGTGGACTCACACGTTTCCCTTTTCGGCCAACTACTCTTGATTCTCGCTCTGTAATCTCACCGTAGTCTAAAATCTTTCCAATATAGAAAAGATAGCAACAGGAAAAGAAATAAAAATGTAAGAGTAAGTAAAACTAGGGAACATGTCAAAGATAAATAGTCGCATCTCCGTTTTGAATATTGGGTGGTCACAGGCGGTACGGGGGGGGGGGGGGGGGGGGGGGATGACTGAGCAGAATCATCCCACCAAACTCTGTCCTACTTACTTTAATTAACAATGAGATAAAGTCATTGTATTGCTTTATGACATGAAGTAAGGTTTGGGATTTCCAAGTAAAATTACAATGGAAGTGCTAGCAGTTTCAAGGTGTCGTAAATATCCGCGCTCTTTTGCTTTCAGTTCTTCGTGATCTGTTACATACCTTACACTCCAGTCTTCTTGTTGTTTGTGGCTCTTTTGCAGTTCTACAGCGTAACGAAAATTCAGTCCTGGGTCTCGAGAAAGGAGTCAAGGGTTTCAAACGCCTTGTGTCTTCAAGTTCAAGCGAAAGATTCTCAAGTCTTTCTTGTAACTCCGTTGAGGTCCTCTGATGTTTTCTTGTGCTTTGTTTAAGCACTCGTACCTGCATCAACAAGTCGTGTATGTTATCTTCCAGATTAATTGCGTCCTGTGTTTTGTGTCTGATCTCTACATGCGTTGTTCTTACCATGTCCAAAGCGTGTTGATGTTTCGCGATAAGCTCATCCTCGCTCCTCTTGGAATTTTCATATTCTTCTTGCCTTTCTTTCAATTCTTTCTTTATGCTTGCACTGTTT
Source organism: Porites lutea (assembly GCF_958299795.1). Classification (NCBI taxonomy): domain Eukaryota; kingdom Metazoa; phylum Cnidaria; class Anthozoa; order Scleractinia; family Poritidae; genus Porites; species Porites lutea. Next base: position 1,234,561 of record NC_133209.1, read on the forward strand.
TGGTTTGCGTCAAGTTTCTGTTTGACTTTGTCTAATTCCACCTGTCGTTTTTTCATGAAGAAACGTACAGTCTCCAATTTTCTCTCAAACGATTCTATATCGGCCTCATATTCAACAATGTTATTTTTTAAGTTTTGAATCGCATCCTCGACTCCAACCAGGTTTTGGTTATTGGCATGGATTTGCACTTCGCATTCTTTAATCTGATTGGAAAATTCTGTTTCGGCGTCTTCACACACTTTAATTTCATTTTCCAGACTTTCGATCATGCGTAGAAGTGTTTCACGCCTGTTGTTCAATCTGGACGCTCTATGACTCTGTTGTCGTTCACCTAAGGAGTAGTTTTAAAATAACAGATTTTACTCAATGGAGTGAACTTGACTAACATAACCTAATGCAACAAAAAACTATAGAATGCAGGAGCCCATATGGCGCAGTGAGCAACTCCCTTGGGCTTGTGCAACGGTGTTTACACAGACCAGTTTATTTTTAGATCGATTTTCCCCCGAATTTTGACTATCAAATAACTCTCACAAATCAGTCATCAAAAACCGGAGACTAGCCGAGAAAAAAAGTATTTCTGGTGTTTTGATAGTATTTACTTCTTCTTTTTCAGTGTAATAATCGTACTATGAATGCTCACGTGTACGGAACGATGCTTCCATTTTCGCGAGAAAAAGTGCTCAAAATGATGCTAAAAAAATGATCTGTGAAAACGCTGTTGCATAGGTTAAGTATGGGAGTTGCACACTCCGGGTTCATCAGTTCCTGAGAATATGAAAGCTATGGACAGTTTCTCTGGAGTGATACTTTCGGGCATTAATTATAATCTAATGATGATAATGATGATGATGATGATGATGATGATGATGATGATGATGATGATGATGAAGACGATAATAGTAATAATATTGATGACAATGATGATATTTGATAACAAAGGACTAACGACTGATGCGAGACATGACAGACAAATGAACAAACACACGTGTAACTGATCTTTACCGATGGCATAATAAAGAATTTGGAGTATTCTAAACTTAACAAGTGCGGTTACTTTGTAGGCAAATTGGAAACTGAAAATCTGGAAAATTTTTATTATGCGGCATTCAAACTGGGCTTTCTGCCTTGACAAGGGATGTTTGTTAAAAAACAAACAAACAACAGCAGAGTAGCAGAAACAATTTAAAAGCATATTTTGGGGGAAAAAGGAAAATAAATAACCATGTTGGTGATTAATTTAGCGGCTAAGGCGTCAATGAAGATGCAATTTACTTTACAGAGCTGCAGGCGTCACATCACCCTGAATAAGAAGATTACAGTAGATAAATATATTTAGCCTCAAACGGTAATCATTTCAGTCTAAACACTAATCACTATGCACTTTTATTTCCTGGATTTCCTGAAATCAGTAATCTGTAAAATCAGTAAAATCTAAATCTGCAGTAAACCGCGAATACAAGGCGAGATTTTTCTACTCTCCGACAGTGCTCCGACCTGACAAAAAGGCTAGTTGTTAAAGAATGTAATGACATCAATTAAAACTTGTCACTTACCCACTATAGAAACAGAATTAAACTTTTCCCTGAATTCGTCCACTAAGTTCACCTGCTTTAAACACTTGGCCTCAATTAAGAGTTTTCTCATAAACGCTAATTTCTTCTCTGAAACCAAACCTCTTTTTTGGAGAACCTTCGTGAGCTCCTGTCCCGAGTCAAGATGTTCTAAAGTCTCCTTGTTAACATGGCCTTGAAGAAGATATTTCATGTAACGAACATCACTTAACTTCAATTCCTTTCCGATATCTTGAAGGAGAAGTTGAAAAGGAGAGTTATTGACCGCTAGGGCCGACATGAGAACGAGAATATCGCTTGGAGACGCTAGCCGCCAGCTTATTGAGTTTAGTTTTCCAAAGAGCTTTCACCTTCCATGGTTACATTTTCAGTACAAAGGAACTTAAAACATTAGCATACTGATTATTTGCTCTCTATAATCTTTCGCCTTTGACGTGTTTCTTGGGGCGGCACAAAGACAAGCGAAGTGCAAAGGATTAAGTCAACAATTGAACTAAAATCTTATTCTTCGCATTCATTAGCGCGATTAATTTGTTCAACTACAGCTGTAGCACCTTGATAGTAGACGGCCTTTTTGACGCTTTGTTTGCACTTCTATGACAGCCGGAGCCATGCTACTTCAAAATAATCATTTAATTTTTGACAATTTCCGCTCGTTTTCGAGTGTTATGTACAAGACATTTACCACGAAGATGTAACACCGATGTAACGTGTGGGAACGTGAACGAACCGTAATTAATGGCCAAGAAAAGGTCTGCCGAATGAGTTCAAATTGACTTTGATCTTTTCAATTTGCAAAAAGACGACAATAACACTAATTGAAGTGGGCTGAAATAACGAACATGTACTTTACATCGAATGATTCAAGTTTTTGAATTGTAAAACTCTTGTCAGTTTTGCATACATTTAGTTGATCGTTAAAGCAAGCCAGGAATAACAGGATACAGTGGAACCCCGCCTTACGACCACCCCGTTTATAAGACCACCTCGTTATTACGGCCATATTCTTTCAAACCAGACGTAAAAATCATTGACTCATTTTATTATTTTGAAGACCCCGTTAATGTGACCATCTCGTTATTACGACCAGGATTTTATGGCCCAACGGTGGTCGCATTAACGGGGTTCCACTGTAACTGTCAATTACGTGTCACAGTCTGAGGATGGATGCCTCACTAAGCTGGACTGCGAGCCCGCAGTCTCTCTTTTTCTTCAGATTTAGTGAGGGTAGTTGTAAAATGCTTAAAAGAGTCAGGAGTTATCTATCAACAAAAATGCGGGCAAGTTTGTTACTCTTTATTCTGTACAAAGCAATTACACTACAATAAACATGCGAATAAAACCTGAGAAAGGGATAAGCGAAATGGCAATAAATTAAAAAGAGGGAATTACAAAAAAGAAAAACAAAACAAAAAAAACAACATTAGCAACAATAACAAGAGAGAAAGCAGAGTGGAAAGCTTCTAAAAATTGTTCATCAAAGAAAATTGAAGATCGCTGACATCGGCATAAAATACTGTTTACTGTTAAATAACAGTCCTAACAAAAAAGCGAAATCCGGATTGACGTGTCAAAAAATTATTAGAAAGTGCCATAAAAATTTGAAGGTTTTAACATTCTTCATCCGAGGAAAACAAAGGCGTGTCATTAGAGCTATTTTCTCTCGGTTTGCGGACAACAGCAGTGTAGCGTCTTGCAGACCTCTGCTGTACATTTAATAACAGTTCCTTCAGCTTGGACGGTGATGGCATGTTACCAAGGAAACTGCCACTCTGCAGATCTGAAGAAGGGGTGTTTCTCCTGGAGCGTAAGTTGTATTGGTGAGACGAACTTGACTGAGGTACCTAACATCAAAATAAATAACATTTAAGAAATTAAATTTCCGAAACAAAATTTTTTGTAAAATACTTCAGGTACTGAAAACAAATAGAACCATGCAAAAGTGCTAACAAAAAGGTTTCAATTTGAATTTTATGCACACCACTTGGGTAAAGTCACAAATTCTGGTTGTGTTGTATGCAATGTGCAAAATTTGTGGCAGAAAAATAATAAGTCAGGGCTCAAAAAAGTCCAATCCCCTAGTCTGGGACAATTAGATTTTCTTGCTGGGCAGGTAACTTATAAAGTGCCCTTTCCCAATGGGCAAGGGTACAGACAAGTCAAAATCATTAGCTAAGACAAGCAAGAAGTGGCCCCGAGCAAGGAAATTGAGAGCTTTTTGCCCAAGGGACCAGCTGGAATTCAAGTGTTTTTTCGAGCCCTTCAAGTCACGAGTTTTGATGCATGATCATGGAAATTTACTTCTCAAGGTTTTTAAACTAGCTCCCTTAACCACCATTTCCTTTTTCTGCCTTACCCACTCTCTGCTTCCTGTTTTTCTGGATGTTGATGAATTTGCAGTCCCTGCTGTCCCTTTTGATCTCCGCTTGGTAACGGGTGTTTGTAGTTCAGGGGTACTTTTCTTGTTGTTTGTCATCTCATCATCTTCCTCCTCACTGCTTTCCTCCGAGAAACTCTCCAGTTCGAAATCGTTGAGAACAAAACTAGGATCTGACTCATCATCATCGTTATCATCATCATCTAGGTTTTGTGATGATAAGGGGGCATCTGGTGTGTCATGTGATGTGCTGTGATATGAGCTTCGGTAAGCAATGCTTTGTTGGGATAGGCTGGGTAGCAAATGAATGATAAATATTATTTACAAACTCGATAAAGCTATGGCTAATCTTCTTTACACTAAGCTTTACAATTACTGTTATAAACATCCTGCCATCTTGTAAGCAAATTCTCACAGTGCCATGAAGATAGGCAGCTATTAATGTGAAAAGAGGAACCACTGTAAATCCCATACAAAGCAAATTAGGCAATCCTCACCTTCTTCCTACGCTCAATTAGCAGACACCGTTTGGGAAAATACAGATTTTTTAAAGAGGTTTTTACAAAAAGTGATGCTTTGAAGAAAATTGCCACTGTTATTGTTTAAACCTTGTGTTACCTTCCAAGCAGCTGGTTCGATGACTCCCCAGCTGCAATAGCCTTCAAGCCATTGACCTTTTCCTGCCATCTTTGCATGTCCCTTATTTGAATCTGCATTTCGCAAAGTAAGTTGAAGTTGATTTTGTTGTAGTCTTGATACTGATATCCTGCCACGATGAGCATCGCAGCCCCTACAATGATAAACAGTTTCCTACAGACCCATAGACTTGCATGAATAGCTTCCTAAAGAAGACAAAAAATATCACGCTAGGTTAGCTAATCATGGTTCTTTCAGGCAAATCAACCAGCTTGCATATCTTAGTAGTATTCAGGTTGGCACAAAACAACTGGCTATACTTTGCTTTGCACAGGCCATACTCTGATTTATAGGGACTGGAGGTACAGTTTTGCTTGTTATTTTACCTCTGAGAGGCCCTCCGAGATGTTTTGGAAAACTTTCATTTTTAACTAATAAATGAATTTTTTGAGATGCTACTCATGAAAATTAGCAAAGCATCTGGTAGGAAAACAAGTGTGTCTTGTGAGTTACAAACATATGCCCGGGGGGGGGGGGGGGGTCTCCCAAATAAAGGAGACACGGAAGCCTATTAGGAATTTAGAAATGGATCCCTAAAGGAGACAATACTCCAACACAGTATGACAGCATTTGCATTTCACTTATAGATATTTTGTAAACCACAACTTCAAAGTAATACCTTTTTGGGTAGAAATACTAGCTGTCTACCCTGATCACTCTAAGCAGTGGTGGATCCAGGGGAGGAGGCCCCCCTTATTTTAAGATGAAACTGAGGCCCAAAGGGGTGAAGAAAATTTTTTTTGAGACTGCCCCACCTCTTATCTCAGGCTCAGGGTCTGGATGACCATCACCCCCCCCCCACCTCATCTGAAGGTCTGGATCTGCCACTGCTAAGTGAGACAAAAATCTGCACTTTTTAACTCTAAGTGAGACAACAAGAATCCCTGTCATTTTCAAATCAGAGACTACCCCCCCCCCCCCCCTCTATACAGGGTTCTCAATAGAAGGCGGCACCCGGCGATTGATCGCCGCTTACTTTGGGATTTATAGCCGCTTACTTTGTGTTTAAGTCGCTTTTCTTTGCTTTGTTTTGACACCTCTGGCTTTGCTGAAGAGCCTCCTACTTTATCAGTGATCACCTCCTATTTAAAAATCTATTGAGAACCCTGTCTATATTGTATCCTGGTAAAGATATTCACCGTTGTGTCCGATGTCTGGGTATCTGTCACTCCCCAAGATGTCACCAAGCGCTCAAGAAAAATAAGCACAAGCAATGCAATGAAAAGTGGAAGCCTTGCTCCTGCAGTTCGTGGTGTGCTGGACAAGAAATAGCAAGTACAAACAGCAGCAACATAAAATGCTACAGACTGCAAACTAATAAACTCCCCAAGAATCATTGACTGAAGCTTTTGGATTCTCTCAACACTTTTGAAGACACTGTCAAAGGTTTCACTAAAGATTTTCTTCTGTTCTACAGCGTTTTGCTTCATGTCTTCAAAAGCTTTTTTGGCGTTCAGTGTAGAGTTTCTCAGCGTTTCTGCTAAATGGATTTCATTTGAGATTATTTTCTTCTGATTTTTCAGCGAGGTATTTTGATTCTCCAGGACCAAACGTTGCTTTTGAGAAGAATCCTCTAATTGAGCCGCGACATCCTGAGAATTCCTTGATAGTCTTGAGATCGTATCTTCCGTTCTTCGCTGCCAAAGCTCGCTTTTCACGTAGAAACAAATATTTGCCGTGTGAGTGAAAAATGTCGTGTAAGCAAGATACGTGGTATCATCCATTTTGCCAGTGCATTCTTCAATCGATTGAGTGTCTCTTGAACACGAATACAGCTTTCTCCCTGACTTAGACAGATGACAATTCGTGAACTCAATAGCGAGATAACTTTGCTCTATATCTCCAATATTCTTGCATCGTTTCTCCATTCCTTCCACGGCTTTCTTCCAGCAATCGCTTCTTCTTGCGTTCGCCATGAATTCCTCCAATTTTAATTTTCCGACTAGTATTTTGTCTTCTTTGATAATCTCAAAATCACCTCGTTGAAAATCACCGCTAGCTGAATCAAAAGCTGAAGTACACCGTAGCAAAATACATGTAACAACAAGCCCTACAAAGACATTACCGGCCGCCATATTGCATAATTTCTGTGTTTTGAGTTTGGCGCTTTACTGGGCACTAGGTCATACGGTATGACTACATCTATAACTGTTACTATGACAACAAGAGCTGGAGGCGACGCAACAAAAACAAAACAAAACAAAACAAAAACAAAAACAAAACAAAAAACAAGAAACATTCTGCCAGACATCCTACCAGCTACGTAGCCTGTGTACAGGCTCTCTGTCTAGGAAAGGTTGAAAAAATCTCTTTCCCCAAACAGAGAGGCTGTTCACAGGGTTGACTATGCCGAAATATTGTTATTGAAAACAATACACGTTGTTTTAAATCAGCTTTGCAGTAGTCTTTGGACTTCTCGTTCTTGACGACAGACCTGACGATTAATTTTGCTTACAAATCGCGTGACGATTTTCGCGCATGCACGATAGAAAATTGAACGGTCGTCGGCAGAGGCTACTTTTCGCACGCCAGCTCACACAGCGAAAATGTAGCCTCTGCTCGCAGGGTAGGAGAGCACCGACGCTTCATAGAAAAAGCCAGAAACCCACATCCTACCGCTGTTCTTCCAGATCATTCCGTCAAGGACATAGAACTAATTAAATTCAGACAGGGACAGTATCCGTAAGGCCCGCGAAGGATTTTTGATAACTAAAGGCAAAACACTTGAACCCTATGGATGAACAGACGAGATGAAACTCAATCTATTGACATGTATTTTTTAAGTAGCCTCTGTACACAAGTTTTTGACCATTGTATTCCTCCACCAGTCACAATTTTTTTTTAATTTTTGTATTATTTTGTATATTGCAACCGTTTATTCTATTCTCACTTAGCTTTTCCAGCCCCTGATCAAGACTGGTTTTGTCTGGTCGAATTATTGGGCAAATAAATTTGTCAACTTTAGCTGTCCGATCAGCCTTGCCTTCAGTTTTAGGTATCACACGACTTATCACACGACACGTTTTTCGGACCAACCTCGCCCCCAGAGCTTTTTCCTTAAAAATGGGAAAAGGGAAAAGCCCTGGGGACGAGGTTGTTTTCGGACAACCGCTATCGGAGATGAAGGTCCGATTAATCCTATTGAGGAAGCTAAAAAGGATGGGGGCAAATCTCGCTACCTCCGAAAAAGCTAAAATGGCTCGCGAAAGAAAAATGCAAACGAATCCGGCGGGTAAAAACCGCAATAAAACTAACTTCAAGCGCAACAAGTAAAAAAAAATAGCAGCTACTCGGCAGCTTTTTCGAAATTCAGCAACTTTTCGGCAACTTTAAAAATAAAATAGCAACTTTTTAGCAACTATCGGCAACTTTTTCGGAAATTATCGGCGCTAACATCAGTCCCTCTGGTTTCAAAGTTTTCGCGCGTGGACGCGGGAACTATGAGCGTGGAAAATTTTTGTGGGAACTGGGATGAGATTGCTCAGAAAATAGCTATTTCCGCTTTGTGCGTCAAACTCATTCCGTTGAGAGGACAGCGAAAGGAGGTGTTCCATACAGTGTAGAAACAACGGAAGTAGAGCAAACTCCTTAGAGTTCCTTCACAGAGGAAATACGGAACTGTAAGAAAAAAATGGGTTTTAAGGATTTCGTGTGCAGCAGGGCAGGAGCTTGTGTTGGTGCAATTCTAGTAGTGATTATTCTAATAATCGGTCTTGCTGTTGGTCTCACCGTCAAGAAGTACCAGGCTGAAAAAAACCTGAAGTATGCGACTGAAAAGTATGAACTTCCAACTCACTACCTCGCCAGACGACCAAAAGGTATCGACATCTATAACGACATGGTTTATTTGTCGCCGAATGGCAAAGATGAGATCGGCCATGCAAGGAAGTGTGTGTCTTGTTTGAAGCAGTGGACTGTGTACATGCTGAACGAGAAAGAAGAGATAGCGGTGGTAATTAAAAAGAAATCTTGGACTTTCACTGCTAAGTACGACATTGAAGAGCAGTGGAAGACTAACTCCACAAGTTATCACATAGAGTACAGCTGGAGTGGCTCGGGAATAACCAAAGTGGTTTATATAATCAAGAATTCAAATGACGTGGAAGTTGCACGCACAAATAGTTTTCGATTTGAATTTGACAAAACAATAACTCTGAAAGATTCCAAAGATTTGACCCTCGGAGTGATCAATCGGCCGGCTTTTCAGCTGTACCCAACATGGGATATAAAAGTGAACAACAAAGATGTTGTCCCAACATATTTGTTCGGAGCTCTTGCTACGATTACGACAATCAGAGAAGCCGAGGATAATGACAAGAAATGAATCAATGACAGAAAGAAGTTTTGTATATACCCGCTGGCGTATCATTCGTTATTCGATGTCTGACCAGATGCGCCTGTTTTGTCAATGCATTGTTTCGTTTCAGTTATATATTATATTTTCTTTGTGATCTTCGATTCCTTCGTTAATGGCGCCGATCTTGCGTGACAATCTCAAAGGGGGTGTGTAGTGCACAATGCAGTGCGCATTCTTCTTGGGTGTTTAACCACCAGTAGTCTCCCGAGAAGCGAGTAACTATCTCCTAGAGTATGCCCGCTTCACTTTTTAGAGTTGACATTTTACGCCTTTTTTCTAGGTCGAAGTGAGACAAAAATGCCAAACTTGGTATTGAAGATATATTGGTCCGATGCCGTAAAAACCAAGTCGCCCTAGGATATTGAACCTTGTTTTTAAATTAACTTCAAATCTCACTTCTTACCTAGCCTGCGTTGCTGGCGGGATTAGCGGGAGTGCTGTAGTTTTTTGCTTTCCCCACATAGAAATGATCTCATTTTTACGCAGAGAATGCATAAACCTACACGAAGGCCGTTTGACGCAATAAAATACATTTACACTCCACTTTGACAGGGTGTTTTTTTGTGTTAAAAGATTTTGACCAATCACAAGAGTTGAAAACAATAGCCAAGAAAAGTTTGCAATTTTACATGTTCCCCACATAGGATTTTTGTTATATGGAAGATGGTTGGAAAGTAAGGATGAATATTCAGAAGTAAGTGCAGGCAATAGAAAAGTTAGCACCTTTTTTGCATTCCAACATGTTTGTTGCCGTTGTTGCTATCATTCTTATCTGCATCGTTTCTTAAATTCATGAGTTTCGTTACCTTAGCCTGCGAGCAAGCTCTCCTCAGGGGTATGGGGTTGGGGAAGCTGAGGCTCGCAAGCTAGCGCCACGAAACAGTCGTAATTTCTGAGAGATCTATCTCCTTAAAGTAGGTGTCCTTCTCGTTCCTTTTTTACCTCTTCGGAATTCTCCTTTCTGACCAAAAGAACAATTTTAAGTTTTGATAATTGCATAAAAAAAAAATCGCATAAAGGAGTAGTCTGCTACACCACTACGGTAGTGTCGTTTTTTAGAGCGTTGCGTGACGACACTCTTTTATCATTCCCAGTCCCCTGCAAAATCTTGAGATGACTCATCTTCGCGGCGCAAGGCATCATTGCTCTCATAGTTACAGACGACGCGTAGATTTTTAATGTCCAAAATGTCCGTACAAACCCGTCTGTCTGTAAATTTGCAGGGACGTTTTTCGGGTTAAGTTACGTTCTGCTGAACCTCCAGTTCCAATGGCTAACGGTGGCTTAATTGGACCTATAAAGTATCGGGGTTGAAGGCTTGTCGTGTCGTGCGACGATGTTGGAACAATCGTGAGCTTATTACAACTTGAATTTATGAAGCGAACATATCGATCGAAGCAGAAAATATGCCTTTTGATCATTATGCCATTGGCAAGGTTATCGGTAAAGGGAGCTATGGAGAAGTATACCTTGTAAAACACAGAAAAGATAAAAAACAGGTAGTATGCAGCGTTTTATATTCAAGTACTACTCTCCGGCATTTTGATTCTACCATGATAAATTAAAGCGTCTGAATTTGTGAGCTCTGTTCCTTTGATTCAAGCCAAATTTGTGTGGTACTGACTGTATTTTTTTCTCGCCGTTTTCGTCTGGTATTTTAGTATGTTATGAAGAAAGTGGATTTGTCTAAAGCTTCTGTTAGAGAAAGGAAAGCCGCAGAACAGGAGGTAAATATTGAGATGAGTCACAGCTTCCTTGTTGACGCAAATTTTATAAACTTAGTTTAAACAAACATGCAACATTAACTTTTCATTTCATGCAAGGTATGAAATGCAAGGTTTCTTTTCATGCAAGGTAACTTTATTATATCTGAAGGTAGTTCTGTTTGAACTAATCCCTACTTATGCGGACTTCGTTTTGGAGTTACATGATTAATTAACTACAGATGATCAACTAGATAGATTTACCCAGGTGATTGACATTGTAGTCTACAATTTCTTCCTGTCACATACCCCAGTGGGGTGGTAGCAATTTTGGGGTGTTACTAAACTGGGGATCAACAGACTTGGGAACCCACACCTTTAGTTCCAATTTCTCTTTAAAAAACTTCTCTATTATAAAAATTAAAATAATAATAAGGATAATAGTGATGTATTATTATTATTATTATTATTATTATTATTATTATTGTTATTATCTTTTCTTTTCTTTTTTTTTTTTTGAATAATTCAATCTCAAGCAGCATTTGTAAATTGCCTATACGTAGTGAGATTTATGATCGTACATTGAAAAACACAAATAAAGTTTCCATTATTATTATTATTACAAAATGTTGTTTTGGGCATTGAGAAGCTCTTGAACAATGAGGAAAAGGTTTTTGAGTACTGCCTTCATTACTACAATGATTAATTCACTTCAACACCTTTGCAGTATTCCAATGAGATATGGGTAATTTACTGGAATGAGCCTTTCCATTAAAAAACTCAGCAAGATGAATGACAAATCTGGCTCGCAAATGTGTCTTTCTCATCCTGGTTGTAATGAAAGTTAATATGTAGATTAGATTACACAGGGTTGATTATACATACAGCCTTTCAAACCTAGAGTGTACACTCACACAACAATATTTTCATCTCAGTCTATACTGAACAACAACAAGGAAGAAAAGAGGGCTCTCTGAGTGAGTTATCTCCAGGGCTCATAGAAAATGGACAATATTCCACACCTCTGGGGCCATCCAAAATATTTATGTATTTAACCATAACTTTTGACAACAACATAATAACTGCCTTTATAAATGTACTTGGGATATATAGATTCCTAATTTTTGAGAGGTAATATTATCCCTTTAAGTCCCAATAGTGACCAACATCAATTTTCTCCTAACAATATCCATACAATGTCAAGAGATTAGGTTATGAGAATTAATAAAATGATCACCTAAGAGAAAATGCTTTTATCCTTTATCAGATTCTCTCAACTCATTCTTTAAGGAAATGTATAGAGATCAGTTTGGAGAATTTGTACATGTATATGGGGGCTTAAAGGGTTATTATGGGACTCAGACATGAGTAACTTTGAGGTGGCTTGAGTTTATTACCAAGTCAATGTACTCTTTTCTTACCTTGCAGGCAAAATTGTTATCACAGCTACGCCATCCAAACATTGTTTCTTATCGAGAATCATTTCAAAATGATTCAGGATTTCTGTTTATTGTAATGAACTTTTGTGAAGGAGGTGATCTCTACTCAAAGCTAAAACAACAAGCTAAGCTGGGGAAAGCCTTGGAAGAAACACAAATTGTTGAGTGGTTTGTTCAAATTGCCATGGCACTACAGGTAGACGATTGATAAAATTATATTACAGTTGACTCTCTCTTAATATGCACTACTTACCATAAGACAGACACCTAGAGTTGTTCCCTGCCTTTCTTTACTCCCTTAATTTGACTCTCTATAAAATGGGCATCACTCTTAGATGGACACTTAGTACTGGTCCCAAACATGACCATCTCAGAGCGAGCTACTGTTTAAAATAACTAGTAAGGGAGGCAGCGTGGCCGAGCAGTAAGAGCGCTGGACTTGCAATTTAGAGGCCCCGAGTTCAAGTCCCACCCTGACCACTAGCTGGATTTGTTCATGGTAGTCCTGAGTTCCAATCCTTGTCCACGTTTTTAAATAGCCAGCTGGTTTGCCTCTGACCAGTTGGGATTCTTAACCATGTTATGTTTGATTTGAATAATATTATTTGTTTCAGTCATTTGCTGAGCCCCACTAGTATAAGTGTTGTATGCTGCAGGTGGTAAATAAAGGAATTAAATTATTATTATCAGACAGAGTGTTTAATTAGTTAAGCCCGGTTAGTTACTTAACTTCAGTGGAAAATGAATCATTGCTAGATTTTTAGGATTAGATTATGGTAAACTCATGTGATGACCATCAATACATTTCCTTGTTCTGTATAAGAATATGATGAAGCCAAAATGAAAGGCAGGCGATTAAAAATAATGAGGTTGTTTTCCAGATGACTTTTGTAACCTAGATGGAACAGAACTCTTTCTCATTGAGTCCATCTTACTGTCCAGTTATATGAATTATATGTCGCTTAAAATCTAGACCTAAATAATTTTCTTAATACAGCAGACTCAAAGCTCCATTCAAACGGACGCAACATTGTTGGCCAACAACTCCCAAAATTGTTGGATGTTACATGTTACATATGTGTGCACACCCTATTGCATGTTGTTGCATGTTGTTAAGAGTTTGAAACTGGTCAGATGTTTAGCGACTTGCAAACTGAATGCAACTCCCAACATTGTTGGGCCAACAGGAGTTATTGGGTCCATTTGCACTATCATTACTAGCTTAATACTCTTGGACATGTTACAGTTTTGAAATGTTGTCTGTATTTAAGGCGTGCAGTTGACTGCTTGTTGTGTGGAAGGTTGTCCTTACTAAAGTTCAATATTGTGTATCAGCAACACATGTAATTTGTGAATGGTATTTTTTTTCACAGTACATGCATGAGAGGCATGTTTTACACAGGGATCTTAAAACTCAGAACATTTTCTTGACAAAGAGCAATATCATTAAAGTAAGTCAAAAATGAAGATTGATTAAGTCCTCTTTGTACTTATGATGTAGGCATAAACACAAATAAACAAGCGGTGCCATTAATTCCAGAAGTTTGGTATCTTTAAGTTATTTTCTAAGTGAACTGCACAATGAACCTACAATTGAAAATTTCTTTTCGTTCACAATCTATCGATTTTATATTTTAAAGCACTAATTTGTATTAATTATTATTCTGTGTGAGTTTAAATAAAAATTGACTTGACTTGACTGTATTGTGTTGTTGTAAAGTTCTTGTGCAGCCAGAAATACTTCTTAAGACACAGGCAGCCCAAGCGCACTAGTTGTGGGTTCGGGCTTCAGAGGTCATTTGGTCGGAATATACTAGAATTATTAGTGTATTATCTGATGCCAAATAAATGCAAAAAGTCTTAAAGATATGAAGTCTTCTTGTTTGTCTATCTTTACTAGTAGCCTTTAAGATAACGAAAATCGATATTTCTTGCATTATTACATGTGATTCGAGCCCTTATTGTTCGAATTTTATCACATGTATTCGAATCTACAACGCTAAGAGAAAAAAAAAATCATGATCACGCGAAATATTAATTCAAAAAGCTCCCTTACCTTTAGTTCATAGCCACTCTGTGTCCTATGGTCGGTTTAAACGCCGTTTAGTCGACTTTCTTTCCATCGAATACTGAACACTATAAAAGAAGGGAAGGCTGGAGACCTTCCAACCGACGCTCGCCGCTCGAAGGCCAATAAATTCCAAACAAAGCGACCGATCTCCCTAAAATTGCCACCAGCCAGACCGAAGAGTGTATACCTACCCGTTCGACGAGCGCCAGGTTCTAAATTCGGCTGCATGAGCTCGTGGAGCACTGCATTTCGCATCGATTCTGGCCAGCTTCGCTTCGCCATGATGCGCAATCTGAACTGTTATCCTACGAGATTTGAATCTTGGAGCTTGGCGACCGCGTCAGATCGACAAAACGTCACTCTCGTGGGGGAGGGTCGTCACTTTTGCCCTATCGCAAACCGACACCCTCCGGGAGCCGGTGCGTTTAATTCGGCCGGAAACAGGTCACGCGTGTATGACACATGAAACCCAAAAACGTCCCCAACTGTCTTTTCTCCGATTTGAGATTTAAATCTTGCCAATAACGGTTACAAAATCAGTTCGTGGCAGTCAGTTGTCTGGATCAGTAGTTCTTTTCAAGTTCGATATTTCCTTTCGTATTTTAACAACAGTTCATTTCAGAGCTACCCTAAAATTTATTTTTCTTCTTCACGTAGCTTGTTTGTTAGTAAAAATCACGTGTGGCGATCGCGTGTGTCTAGCGTTTGAAGAAAGTCTGTTGATAACGATGTTATCAAAAGTAGCCAGACAATAGGAGGATTTTCCTCCTCCGAAGAAAAGAAAATCTTTTGGCTGTTCAGAAGAGTGGAAAATATGGTAAGTGAAACAAATTCTAATAATTATGTTGGTGTCGGTTTGCAATAGGGCAAAAGTGACGACCCTCCCCCGCGAGAGTGACGTTTTGTCGATCTGACGCGGTCGCCAAGCTCCAAGATTCAAATCTCGTAGGATAACAGTTCAGATTGCGCATCATGGTGAAGCGAAGCTGGCCAGAATCGATGCGAAATGCAGCGCTCCACGAGCTCATGCAGCCGAATTTAGAACCTGGCGCTCGTCGAACGGGTAGGTATACACTCTTCGGTCTGGCTGGTGGCAATTTTAGGGAGATCGGTCGCTTTGTTTGGAATTTATTGGCCTTCGAGCGGCGAGCGTCGGTTGGAAGGTCTCCAGCCTTCCCTTCTTTTATAGTGTTCAGTATTCGATGGAAAGAAAGTTGACTAAACGGCGTTTAAACCGACCATAGGACACAGAGTGGCTATGAACTAAAGGTAAGGGAGCTTTTTGAATTAATATTTCGCGTGATCATGATTTTTTTTTTTCTCTTAGCGTTGTAGATTCGAATACATGTGATAAAATTCGAACGATAAGGGCCCGAATCACATGTAATAATGCAAGAAATATCGATTTTCGTTATCTTAAAGGCTACTAGTAAAGATAGACAAACAAGAAGACTTCATATCTTTAAGACTTTTTGCATTTATTTGGCATCAGATAATACACTAATAATTCTAGTATATTCCGACCAAATGACCTCTGAAGCCCGAACCCACAACTAGTGCGCTTGGGCTGCCTGTGCTTAAGAGTGCAGATTGCCTCATTGTTATACTCATGATTATTTAATTTATTTTAATTGTAAATAATTTATTAAATATGAAAGTTCTAAAATTCTGTCTTGCCACAGGTTGGTGATCTTGGTATAGCGAGAGTGCTAGAAACATCCTCAGACATGGCAACTACCCTCATTGGAACACCATATTACATGTCTCCAGAGCTTTTCTCCAATAAACCCTACAACCACAAGGTACTGCTGTTCTCAGTTCTTTACTGGTCTCAAACTAGAAAATTGATTTCTTAAAGAGGAGGGGGGGGAGGGGGTGGTAGGAAAGGAGAAACCTAAGACAGTTATCTGTGTTGATGCTTCTATCTAGGTTTAATCCATTCTCAGCCTGGTTAAACCATTAGTCAACCTACTTTGATTCAGAATTTCCCTTATTTCCTGGTCCAAAGAAAATTTTGGCTTGATCCAAAAAATTCTTGGATAACAACATTTTTACAGGGAGGGTGTAAGAATGGCCAGCAGACTCTAAATCCAAGGCTCTTTGGGCAGGTGTTAAGATGATACTTTGTTTCTGTCTCCGAATGGCCCCCTAAACTCTAGTCCTGCCACTAAACTTGATAATTAAGTTAATAATAAGTTATTGCTTTCTCCCAACTTTCTCAATGTTGTCATTAAAAATGAAGGAAGTTTGAATCACTGAAAGTTATTAATTGTATTATATTAATGTAAATTAACCTTCTATAAATTTATTTCTTAGTCCGATGTGTGGGCTTTAGGTTGCTGTTTGTATGAGATGTGCACATTGAGGCATGCGTTTAATGCAAAAGATATGAGTTCTTTGGTTTACAAGATTCTTAAAGGAAAGGTGAGTACAGTATAAGAACTTTGTTAAATGGGAGAATTGAGACCCATTCAGTGATTAAATTATTCAATAAAATGCAGTCTCATTAAGTAGCTACAAAAATAGGATTTATAAAGATATACTATTAATAATTGTGCTGCTTTGTGTGAGAGAACAGACTGTCTGATTTGGTCATTTGATCCATTGTGAACATTTTGTGTTGTATATTGATCTGTGCACATAGAGTATTATGCTTCAGGTGAACTAACTACTTCCGTTTAATGATCCTTAATTTGTTGATCAATTTAGCTTTGACAGAAAGTGGAAAGGATATGAAGTGACTTAAAAGTAGAGGAAATGTTTAAAGATCTCAAGTTTCTTTGATAGCTACTTGAATTACCTAAGGAAAGATATTTATTTTCAGACGCCACCACTCCCATCAAACTACAGCAGTGATCTGTGTTTAATTGTACAAAGTATGCTTGAGTTAGAGCCAGAGAAAAGACCCAGTGCTCAACGTCTGCTGCGACATGGCTACATCAAGAAACAAATAGCTCTATTTTTGGAAGGAACAAAAAATAGGCAAGTAGTATGGTTGTGTTGTTATTGTTTGTGTCATGCTAGAAGTAAGATAACTGAGTTTTTCACGTGACTGTAGACCTAAATAACTTAGTTTACTTATTTCAAGAAAATTCTCAATAAAAGAGTATAGTAAAATAGCTAGAGCAGCCATGGTGCATTGGAAGTAACCATGGCTCAGTTTTCCATTAGCTGGGTAGACTTCTCAACCTGTAGGTTCTGTTTCTGGAAACTCCTGTTAACTGATATTCAGGACTGTAGCCTTTTTAAAATCAAAATGTAATGAATCGTTCTGGGTCCAAGCTCACAAACCATTCATTCGTCCTCTGTTTCATTAACTTACAGTTTGTATTGTATTACTTCCAAAATCATTAAAACCAAGATCCGGAATGCAATTGAACACAACAAACATGAAACAGCTTTTTGGGCCTGCTAATAATAACTCAGACTTTCAACAAATATGCCTCTAGCCCCTAACGACAGTGCTATAGTAACATGGATGGTACTCAAACTTTGCAGGGTTCAAAAATCAAAAGGAGGATCGAAGGAAGAAAGAACAGCAAGCGTAAAATCAGGAGTGTCCAAATCCCAGTCCTCCAAATCTGATTCAGGGTATTCTGGGTCAGGACTTAATGTTCCTATTGCCACAGCCTCTGCTATTGAATGTGTTATAGATGAGGAAAAGCCACCCCAGAACTCACCAAAACCCTCCTCAAGAAATGAACCTGAAAGATCTTCTGTAGAATCTGTTAGTTCATCAAGTGGTTCTTCAGAGGGTAAAGGAAGAACAGAGATACACGTGAAAGAATCAGAGGATTTGAAACAGCGAGAGGTGATTAAAAAACAAATGGCTGAAAGAAAAAAATCTGCGAGTGAAAAATTGTCAAATAAAAATGCAGCTAAACAGAAAGTTGTTTATGAGGATAATTCTGTTAGGAGATCAGCTGAGAATGGGGAAAAAGGTCCAGTCAAGGAGGAGAAGAGGCCATTACCTAGTGTAAGCAAGTCCAGGACACCTAGAACTGAGGTATGTATGCACATCAAGTTATTAATCTGGGATCATGTTGTTATTTGAAAGTAGTTTACCAGTACCTCACTTTGTATCTGAGGCAGAACAAGGATAGCCTGTTAGTCTGTTGAGCACGGGTGATAAAATATAAACCGCACAGGATTTATTGACCGCCAGTGCAGCAGGGTCTGTGCTCATTCCCACATGCTTGCTTCGCTTGCCGACGTTTTTGAAAAGAACGAAAAGAAAAACAAAACAACGTCTGTGTACAGGCTAGAACAAGGACTAAGGAAAGAAGAGGGTGATAAGGGGCACTAAAGGAAATCTCCTTTCCCCACCCCTGTGCAGAGCTTTTGTAAGTTATGATAGAGACTCACTTCAGGCCCCAGTTGTTCAAAAGGTGGATAGCCTTATCGACTGGATAAATCACTATTCAGTGGATAATGCAATTGGTCTTTGTACTACTTACCAGCTTGATAGCGATTTATCCGGTGGATAGTGCCACCCAACTTTTGAACAACCAGTGGCAGGAGTTTAAACAAAAGCTTTCTGAACTTGTTGTGTCAAACAGAAGGAATCCGTAAGGTAAAAACAAACTTATGACTTCCAGGCCATCAACATTCTCAGTACATAAATTCCAAATAGTGAACATTTCTTTTATTTCAAAGATTTCTTCCTTGTTGTAGGTAGTCATTTTTACGGAGTCTTAGACACAGGATTCCTTTGAAAATGGTTAAGACAGGATTTAATAAACTAAAGCAGTTAGCATTTCAATTAAACTGTCCTTGTTTTTTTTTTACACAAGTCTCAGCAGCCTCAAAGACCCTTGCCACAACCTCCCAAGGGAGGCCCCCCAGGTGGAGATTTGCCAGCTTCTAGGAGTCCAAGAGTAAGGAGGAGATACAAAGTTCAAACCAGTGCATCCAGATCACATTATGCTGAGGAAGAGGAGGAGGAAGAGGAAGATGATAAAAACACAGCAGATTCAGAAATAAGGTGATGCACATTTTCTAACCGTCTCTTAATTTGTAGAGTACCTTATCAGTGCTGGATCCAGACCTTGCGATAAGGGGGAGGCCCGGTCATCCAGACTCTTAGATAAGAGGGGGGGGGGGGGGGGGGGGGGTTAGGCAGTCTCCCAAAAAAATTTTTTCGGCCCTTCGGGCCTCAGTTTGGTCCAAAAATAATGGGGGCCCCAGCCCCCCAGGCCCCTCCCCTGGATCTGCAACTGCTTATGAATGTAATTAATCTATGAGATGCACATTTTATTAGCCCTGTGACAACTTTTACTCTAGCATTTGTGACATGGAATATACTTGAGTCCTGAGATGAAGAATTTCTTTAACTTAAATTATATACTATTACCGAAGGTTACCTCTCCATAATTTTTTAAAATATTGATGTAAATTTTCTTTCTTTTAGTCAAAAGTCCGTGAGTGAAAGCACACCTTCAGTAAGTTATATAGTCTTGTATTTCTAGCATACTGTGTTACTGTTGAGAATATAGTTTCGATCCAAAATTCCATGTTACACGTTTGTACCTTCATGTGATGCTGCTGATTATGCTGTTTTTTTATTATAATGTATAAAAGGAACACAAGCATGTGTCAAGCGTTTATCTACTTTTAATAAAGTCAAAGAGCTTGGATTTATGTATGAATGATATCTTCTAATTGATCTTTTTGTCGTGTTTATTTTACAGAGTGGTTTATCAGCAAGAGAAAGACGGAGGCTCAAGCAGAAACAAAAAGGAGACAAAAGTGCCGTTCTCACCCCTCCCACAGTAGCTGTACTTCCTTCTCCAAATGAAGTGATAGCCGCAAAAGTCAGAAGATCTCAGGAAGGACATGCAGGAGGTAGACCAACAAAGACCGGTCGTTTCGCCTACCAGTGAGTCCTTTCGCTTTAAGAAGCGAAATGAGCGATACGCATGTATATGCAACCTCATTCTTTCAGCTACTGATCAGGCGAAAGCAGTTAGGGAACAGACCTCACACGTTGGCGAAACGACTCGCAGGCGAAACGACCGTACCAGACAAACCATTGTGTGTGATTTTTAACTGTATGGGCAAATTTTGGGTCCCCTCATTCAAAGGAGTGCTTTGCCTGAAAGCGTAATGAATACTTACAGAGTGCATTCTGTATTTTGTACGTGGATTTGTCTGGCGACTGCTCTGACATAATTGCCAGGAGCCACTATAGACAAATGAACCAATCAGTCAGTCATTACATCAATCAACTAATAACTATTTTAAAGTATGGCACCAAACCTAATACAAAAGGAAAAGTATCAGTGAAGAGGATCTAGTGTCAATTTCTAAGAACAGGCGATATTTTTTCGCGTTTTTCAGGCGAGTGAGGACGTGCGCGAAGCGTGCGGGGAGCGCGATACACGCGTGATGGAGAAATGCCCAGAAAAAGAATATGCGTTTCATTTTTTTCGCGCGGATTTCCCAGTCGCGCGTGTCTCGCGTTCCACGCCCGCTTCGTGTCGCCTGAAAAACTCGAAAAAAAGGCTGGTCAGTAGGCTAGTTTTTTCTCTATAGTTAGAGCTATGGAGATACAGCTATTTCGGTAAAGGTTGTGCACGCGACAATCCTGAAAGGTAATATGCCGATATGATCAATACACTGTTCCTGACACTGAAGCTATCGAACCTACTTTTGTTCTTTCTTTTAGCGCTTGCAAACATACGTCCATGGCCTCTCGTGCCATTCTTTCAAATTTCTTTAAAGACCAGAGAACTCAAAACCACTCACAATACGTTTCGGGATTGTCGCGTACACTTTTTTCCGACAACCTTTCTCGAAATAGCTGTATGAAGATGGTATTTACTCCTCATGTGCATGCATTGGCCCTCGTGCGTATCGCTCTTAATTAGGTTCCATATCTATCATGCTCCTTTGAACTAATTGTACTAAATTTGCTAAATGAATCGTGTTTGGGTTCTTCAGCAACTCCGAAACAAGGATCAGCAGTGATTGAACCCAGGCGTCAGTTGGCAGCAGAGGGGTACGATGTCCCGGATGGTGCTCGTCCCATTCCTCGACAGGAGTCGAACTCTTCCATAGCATCCTCCACACCTGTAAGTCGTCACATACGTTTCAAGAGTAATTGTACAGCTTGTGCTTGTAAATTTTTGTCTTTGTCTTTCGCAAATGCACCCATCCTGACTTTCGCTAGCCAAATCCCACAAAAACAAGGCGTCACTACTTTTGAATCCCCGCCTGTTTAAAAAATACAATAGATCTTCGTCACCCGTCAAGCTTTTCAGGAAAATTCGCTTCCTCGTTCGGTTCCAAGCCTTCTCCGCGCACTCGCATCGAGTAAATTGACTTGAGGAGTATTTATTTATGTAGTATTTTCATGGTTGATTGATTAAACAGGATAGTGATTCAGATTCTGAACTGGAAGAAATCAGCATGGAGGAATCTGCAGCATCCGCACATAGGTGGGTCAGAAAACAGTGGTTTTACCCAGATTATCTTTTTAAAACTTTTCCTTAACCCCTCCCCCCTCCCCCCCCGCCCCGCTTATTAAGCCACCAAGTTTTAGGCCCATCTACCTATAAACAAAAAAATAAATCCGGTTTTTAGTTATAAACTCCCCCTCCCAGATATAAGCTCCCCTCTTAGCTCTTGCTTCTAGTCGTGTTATAAGCACTGCGATAAGCCCCCTCGTTTATAAAACCCCTGACGAGGTCTAGGGTACGCAATTTCTCTCTAAACAAGTGAAAAAGGGAATGTTTTCCTGGAAATGCGGGGAGGTGTAAGGCACTTTTACTTTCAGTGTTCGAATTTCTTAATATGTCTGGCATTTTACTAATGTCAATGAGTTTTGTATTCCTGGAAGCCTTCCTTCCAAACATTTAAATCCGTTGACCTCTACTCGCCTGGTTTTTCCCTCTTAATTGAACATACATAGCAGAGACCTTTTATAACCTTTCCCTCAGGGTCTTCTCATTCTCCAATTTGGCGGTAGTAGGGAAGAAGACCCTCCGCCGCCATATTAGAAACTGAGAAGACCCTGGGGACGAGGTTGAGACCTCTATTACTCAGTCAAGTTTCTTGATACGATTCTGATGATTTACCGTTGCTGTTGCAGAAATCCTCGAAGGCAAAGTGATGTCTCTTCTTTGATATACGCGCTGGATACAACTTTGAAAATGTCGAATGTTAGCGTCGATAGAGAATCCCCGGATGTGGATAATGCGCCTGAAAAGGACGAAGACAACGAGCCCCTGGATATCCCTTTCGGTCAGTTGTGTACGATGTTTTCTTTTTTTTTGGACAAAACTCTCCCCGTGCTTTATATAGTTTCTTAAGTACTGGAGCGATTTTACTTAATCTGTGAGACAGATACTAACAACTAATGCCAAATTGCTATCTTAAATTACAAGAAGAATAATAATAGCTAATTTTTTATCGACCTTGTCACTCCGCTTTCACGCCAGCGCAACAGATTGCTTGTCAGACTCGAGAGAACATAACCTCAGAGACTCGGTTATGGCTTTTTAGTAAGGAACTAACAATATGGTATTTACATATTCATTTTACCAAGCTTTTAGCCGAAAGTCCTGTATTTTTTTATTTCATATAGTTTGTACATTTTAATTCGAGACTTTAGTTCTTACTATACGATTACTGAGTTTACTCATGATGTAAATATATACTGTAACGCCCTCAGAGGAGTTCACTATTGAGGTATCTTATCTGATAATTATTGTCGTTATTAT
>NC_133209.1:1262500-1405000 GCF_958299795.1 Porites lutea
CCTTTGAAGGCAGACGCTTCACTCTCACCCTTTTTTTTTATTCCTTAGTACTCAAAGTATCATATCGATGATTACGTTAAAAGACATCAATTTTTATTAACTGACAAAATGACACCAAAAATGTGCCATATTTGCCTGTGCTAATACCTTAAGGACGAAACCGTCTCTGGGTGACCCTGTTACCTCGGAATCGAACTCTGAAACTCTCGCTTTGAAGGCCATACACTAACCAGCTTTGCCAGTCGTTCTTACATCTTACGTACTATTGATTGTTTACTAGATAATGTTTGACTCAGTTCTGGTTGGCTACACGTAAAGTAGCAGTTTAAGCATTATGTGGTGTGCAATGTCAACAATGGATTCCATTTCTGGAAATAATAGTTAATTTAAAAAGTGGAATGGTTAGCAAACCCTTTGTTATATGTTTTTGTTACCTTTTTTGGACCTGACCGTGCATAACGTTCAATAGCATTCCTATCATTTTGAAACTTCAAGACCAATAGAAACATTGCTCTAATTTATTCAATAACAATTTGTGAACAAAAACAAAGAATTGTGCACGGTCAGTGAGCTTCCAACATAACCTACAGCACCGTTGTTTTCAATTTTGATGTTTGCCGGCTTTTCTAACCCACGAGTCTCCTCTACGAACTATGTGGAAATATTACTTTCTTTAATGTAGTAAAGTAGCTTCCGCTTCCGTTATACGCAAGAGGTGCCTAAAAAATAAGTTGCCTTTTACATAGGGTATGCATATTTATTCTATGAATTAAAGAACTGTTATCTATTATGTTTATTTCCTTATTTTTAATATCGTTACCCAGATCGCTAGACCACCTTTAGAGCATTTTCATCTCATCATTAACTGTCATAGTCTTTATGTCACAAGATTTTGTGAATAAATAATTCTTAATTAAGAAAACGTAATGGTCCGAGACGTAATCTGACGAATAATATCTCTTCCCTCGCAGTAAATAGTACAAGAAAATGACGTCTTATATTTTACATATTTAACAGGCAAACTTCTTTGTTTCTTGGATGTGTCGGCAAAAACATCTTAGTTGAACCGGCTTTCTCCAATCGAACCCACGCCGTTAAAACTGTGTATTCAGTGGCTGTTTATCGGTTTCCCTACGCTATTTCGAAATGCAAGAAAATTCGGTTTATGATGAAAAACCCGATGTAACTATTAGCAGAAAGGTTTATGATGAATCTCACTTCACTAAAGCAAATCAGCTGCACCTGTCGGATGAACCGCTGGAAAAGAATAATTGCTTTCGGACTGTTTGCACAAAACTTGCTTCATGTTCCTGCTCTCGGACTGGAGTTTGCAACTTCCTCTATGGACTCGCTCCGATCATTCAATGGCTTCCAAAGTACAGCGTGAAGAAAGATTTAGTCGCTGACATAACTGGTGGAATTACAGTTGGAATAATGCATATTCCTCAAGGTAACAAACAAGTGTAGCCATCTTACACGGGATCCCTGAGCAGTTATTACATTATAATATTGTATCTCGGCTTACATTAAACGTCAAGGGTATTTAATGAGTTGTATCAGACTTTTGCGCGAATGACAAAATTGGATATCATCAGTTTTATTTACTCTTATTTTACTTGCTCGTTTATCATTCTGTTTGACCACCATATATATAACTATGATATAACTTAGTTACACAACACTGGGATAGATAATACGGAAATAGACATACAAATATTTTAGTCAATAAGTATTTTTTTCTTGCTTGTTTCAAAAATTGTCTATTGGCCGGCATGCTCTAATTCCCCGATGTAAAAATAACCGGTTAAGCAAAAATTAATAGCCTAAATCAATTTTGTTTTCTGAATTATCGGCATTCACTTCCTATAGGAACAGCAGTACCGAATTTATCTTTAGTTAGAGTGTAGTTAGGTGTTTGTCAACATTTAAATTGTGTTGCCTGATTTGAAATTTGCAAATTACTTGTCGTACGTTAAGAGGTCATCAGTAGGTTATGAATCACGCTATAGCTTTACTTAGAGAATATTTTGGTAAAGTAGCAGCTAAATTTTTACTCAACGGAGTCCCACTGAGCTGCAGAGCGATCCAAGGTTAAAAAGCTTAATTTATCAGAGTTTTTTGTTTCCGTGCCATCCCCCCCTTAATGTTTCGCATGCAGCGTCAATTTATGTTGTTATAACCCTAGACTTTCAATCAACTAAATAGGGACTGTCATTGGTTGATTCTTGGTCACATGGCCTTGACTAAAAGATCGTGATACATTCGAGTAATTGTACCCCGCAAGGGATACATTACAGCACGTGATCAAAGCATGGTAGAAAGTGCGGGAAAGAAACTGCCCGTTTTCACTTTTATTTCGGGAATGAACACAACAACACAAACATAAAGCCCCCACGTGCACAGGTGGCCCAATTGGACTTTGAATTTTTAAGAGAATCTATGAAAATAAACCAAATACGTCCTAAAGTCCATTTTTTGCCAAAAATAGAAATAAAAATAACTTACCTTGTGTTGTTGTTTTGCTTTTTACTGTATGTCTAGATCCATTTGGAAGCGGTTTTATCAACACTTAAACGTTGATAAAGCGGCTTTTCCAAATGGCTCTAGAGGCGAAGACACAGTAAAAGCAAAACAAAAACACAAGGTAAGTCATTTTATTTCTAATTTTGTCAAAAAAAAAAGGAATTTAGGACGTATTTGGTTTATTTTCATACATTCTTTTATAAATTCAAAGTCCAACGAATTCCCACAGAGTATGGGCCGCCTATGAAGCGTTACGGCTCAAGCTAAAAAGCAACGATTTTCAAAGTTATCCCTGAAGAGAAACGGCAGCTAATGGTGGAAAAAGATGCAGATAATATAAAGAAAGTACTTTGTAAATCATTGATTCAGTGGTTTTGAGAATTAAGTTTGTGTTCTTTTAAGAACCGAGTCGATTGTTTTGATCCGCTTGGGTTATTCTTTTGTCGCTATTGAAGTAGCCGCCTACGCAGACCTTCTGAGGAGCTCGTCAAAACCAACTGTTTCCCTCGGGTTCTGACATTAAGTGTGTAATATTGTCAAGTTATTTCAATAACGCCGGTTAAATCAAATCTGGTATTAGCCGCCTGATCTCGCTTTATCGATGACCTACGGACTGTTTGGTATTTCAAGTGGTTGCAAAAATGTTTCTGTTTTTTAGTTTTAAATAGAGAAAAAGAGGGGGCGATTACGTCACTGAACAGTACAGTGAGAATCACTTTTCAAAAGTTTTAGAGCGTAGTGAAAATTGATTTGTTTAGAGATTGTCTCTCGGTTCCAACTCAATAAACCGGTTCACGTTCTTGAATACATGATAACTGGCGAGGGCAAGTAAAGTACACTTAAGAATAAAATTCCAAACAGTAATAACAATGTTGCCTTCGGCAACAGCTGTGAATTCATATTTAAGGTTTTTCCAAACGAAGTTTTTATTGATTCAATTCAGGGTTCGAACTTCCACACAAACCTTTTAATTATGAGCCAGTTTGCCATGATTACGCATCATTCACTCCTTGAAGCGTGAACCGATAAAGAGTGAAATAAATGGAGCCCATTTCGTACCCCCTAGTAAGACCACGCAACTTAATTTGTGGCAAAAACCGAAAGCGGAGCGCAGTGCCACCTTTGAAACTTCTTCCCTTCTGAAAAACTGATGTTTTGTCAGTGGAAAAACCCAGGCGTAACCACTCGAACCAAATCGAACGTTTTATTAATAGAGCTTAATCGAACTCAGTCGAAGTTAATCGAATGATTAGGTTCGATTAATTTCGGTAATCGAACACAATCAAACTCTGCCACAAAAAAGTTTTAGTAATCGAACCCAATCGAACTTTCGTTGAGTTCGATTAGGTTCGATGGTCGAAGTTGGCATACATTCGATTAAAAATAGGACGTTATACAGGAAAATTGCACGTGTCTTTGCTGAATGTTTCCTTTTTCTAGGTCTTACGACTGAGTATATTCTGAAAGTGGTTGTAGCGGATCAGTGTCGTATATTTTTTGGAGCAAAAAGATTTATTATGCAAGAACACTTGGGAAGAACAAGAGGCTATTTTGCAATACAACTTTATACTTTAATCCCTTTAATCAACCTCCTCAATCACAGAGTGAACATTATATTTCGTTAAGGACTTTTCAGTTAGCTTTGCAGCGTCCCTTGTAGGTAACGTCACCGTCAATCGCACCAGCACGCCTAGAACTCCTCCACGTTTGTACAGTCAATCTATTGTTCGTTTCACCTGGATCTTTCTAGGTTCTCTGATGATTTCCCGGTAATTTTTTTGCTGCTTTCCAGATTCTCCGCACGTTAAAAGCCTACTTTTCAAAATCCTTGTCTATTTTGAGTGTTGGTTTCAGAAATTTCGATTATAAGTTCGATTGGTTCGACTGAGTTCGGAAAATGAACTTAAAGGACTCTCACGCAAATCTTTTGGTTCGATTTTGTTCGATTACCGAACTTTATCGAACCAAATCGTTCGATTAAGTTCGACTGGGTTCGATAAGGTTCTATTACCGAACGGTTCGAGTGGTTACGCGGGGGAAAACAAATCTATGATGCCAAAATACCAAAATAACTGGAATCCCACTGAAGTATATTGATTAAATAAATCTTTTATGAACTGCGGATGGTAAGGTTTAAAATGAAAAAGAACAGATCTAGATCATGTCAGTGTAACCGCTCTATTGTTAGCGAACAATTCTTGCAAGGAATACTTGGACAAACAGTAGCGAGGGAAAACCGGATCTTGGTATTGATCAGGATCAGCAATATAGAATAACATTTAAAATTGAAGGCAAGGCTGATCGGACATCTATAATTATTATTGATTTTGTTCATATTTAAGGTCTGGCCTTTGCAATGTTGGCAACCCTTCCTCCTGTTACTGGACTTTACACCGCAATCATTCCCGTCTTGCTTTATATGATCATGGGAACATCAAGACATCTATCAGTAGGTGAGTTATAAAACTGACACCACCGACTTTTTTCTTCTTAAGAAACAAAAAAGAACAGCCTTCGGCTGTTTTCTATTCTATCTCCCTTTTGATGATGGGTTTAGTACGTACTGCTACATTGCATTATACTTCCTGTAATGCCAGCCATATTCTATTTGGTCCGCAAAGGACTGGAAATAACAACTGACACAAGAGCGCGTGGGAATCCTGTGCACTTACCACAATAAGTCCTTTTATCTTTTGTCACGTGACAGGTAGTTTCGCAGTGATTTGTCTGATGGTGGCGCAGGTCTGTGAGCGTGAGGTGGCTTCCATGTCATTTGACTCTACTCCTGCTCCAGGAAATCATACGGGATCCAGTCCCTCTCCACCTTCCACCGGTAGCAGCCTGTGGAGTCCAAGGGACGCAGCCAAACTAGAAATCGCCATTTCGCTGTCTTTTCTTATAGGCATCATACAGGTTAGTTACCTGTCCCGCCCCAGTTGTTAAGTCACTATCCAGTAGATGCGTGCCCTTATTAAGAAAGGAAGTTGAGTTATCCAGTGGACAAGAAGTCCCTCATTTTCCCAAGAGATACTAGAGCGAACAAATTACGCGAGAGCGTGAAAATCGCCGCGCGCGAGGAGAGACGTGTCACCTTCCTCGCAGTTGGAGATTTTCCCGCGCGTTCGTGTTCGACTATTCCTGAGAAAGATAAGGGACGAAAGGAACTACTTTTAGTCCAGTGTATAGAGATTTTTCCAGTGAATAGCGCCATCCACCTTTTCAACAACGGGGGCCTGATCATATCTGTGTATTTATTTTCTATTCGACTTGTCAAAGTCAGTCTTCATCAGGATTGTCAGAAAACACTTCGCTAAAGAGAAAAGACTAGTCTATGGCAGTTTTAATAGCATTCCAGCCAAAGAAAGAGCATAATGTAATCTGTCACCTATAAAAGACGCAACACACGCAATCACCCATATATCTATCAACCAAAGGCTGTTTAAATCTTAATCACTTTTAGGGTCAGTGCTCACTTGACTACGCACCTAGCAATAAAGATCTAGAATTTTTGCAACCAGCATCTCTTGTAGGAGTTTTTTGAATTATATTCCATCTCCTTCCTTTGCAACCTTTTCAGTAACAAGAGAGAAATTGTTTTTTATTATTAGATTGCCATGGGTGCAGCTAGGCTTGGTTTTGTGGCGACATTTTTGTCCGATCCGTTGGTCAGCGGCTTCACAACTGGGTCAGCGGTGTTGGTCGTTAACAGTCAAATGAAGCACATTCTTGGACTTAAAGTACCACAGTTTGCAAAGCCCTTTGTGGCACCTAAGGTGAGTTAAGATGTCATTTTGGCTCCTGCTCCGAGAGACCCTCATAGCTGTTCTTTAACATATTCTTGAAAAGGATCTGACCTGCAGACCTCCGTCAATAGGACCTCGATTTTCGTGCAGCCCACCCACTCAACACCCAGTTAAAGTCCTGGTTTAACGCTCTACTAATCCTTATAACGCCGGTGACTTCCGGTGACTTGTGTATTTGACTCGACTTTTTCCTAAAGGCAGCCTCGTTCTCAAGCTCTCTCCACTTTTTGGGACAAATAGAAGAGAGACCCTGGAAACTAAATTTGCCTTGAGAAAAGCGAAGACAATTAGGCCATTTCCGAGTTCCCCGGGCCTCTGTTTCAAAACGAGGGTAGGTGCTCAGCCTTTGATATGGAAATCATTTTTTCATTCTCATGCAAATAAAACTCATTTTCGCAAAAAAGGTTGTGCACCTAGCCTCATTTGAAAGTGAGGGTTTTTAGAACTCGGAAGTGGCCTATTCACTAATTTCACATTGCCCATAATACACCGCTTTTACCCTCAAAAATTTTGCAGAAGCATTGTTTTCAATTTCTCTTGGGACGACTGCAGTGCCCTGGAGAAATTGAAAACAAAATTTGTTTTGAAAAATTTGAAGGGGGAAACGTAAACAAAGTGTATGGTGAGCAATGTGAAAACAGTGAAAAAGATAAACACCGTAGAAAAAAACAACAACAACAACAACTTACGCACCCTCCCCTCCCCCCTGTTATGATATACATTCAATTACTGTACTGTACAGTACTATTGTAACTAGAATGGCAGTCTCCCTTGATTTTCAATGACATAAGTTTTCTGCTCTACTTATATCTTTCAGGCCGCCATTCATATGCTAAAGAACCTTCCTTCTGTGAATGTTGGTTCACTCGTAACTGGCGTGCTGTGTCTTGCGGTGTTAATTGGACTAAAACAAGTGAATGAGCGATTCAGAGATCGGCTCAAAATTCCTATACCAGCGGAACTACTTGTGGTCAGTAATACTGGCTTATTACTCGGTTTGGATCTATTCATTTTGTTTCGTTCCGTTAGTTGAAAAATGATTCTTTATCTTTCCTTTTTCTCTAGGTTGTTGTTGGTACTGCAATTTCATACGGAGCAGCAATCAACAAAAACTTTGGAGTATCAATTTTAGGAAAGATACCCAAGGGGTAAGCTTGTTGAACAAAAAAAAGTTAAAAAAAATAATCCTTATACTACCCCATTTCCTTCTTTTTAGGCTTAAATTGTAGAAACATCATTGCTCTCCAAAAAGCGGCGTGTGTAAGTTTAGGTTTTAGCTTCTGAAACTCAGAAAAGCGTGTTAATAGCCCTACTTGGCCGATTTTGGCCCGTTCTCTTCTAATTAAGAGCTATTCAAAGTGCTTTCGCATTCAATTTTGCCGCTTCATTGATTGTGAATAATCAATGATGTCCAGGCATTCTGCGCGATGAAAAAGTTTAGAAAACAATAATCAACTTTTAAAAAGAAATTAAATAAGTCACGGAAACTATTATCTATAAGCATTAGTAAAATACTTGCAAAACGAGGTCAGCAGATATTATACTCCACTATATATAAGCGAAAGCGTGGTCCCTAATTTATTTGAAAATCTTTCTTCATCCATCACAAACTTCCGAATCATATATTTCTAATTAAAGAAAAAAACCGGGAAAAGAGTAACCACAATACTTTAAATTTTTTCAATTTCAGACTTCCTCCTTTAAGCGTACCTTCATTGTCTCTGATGTCGAATATCTTCTCAGATGCCTTTGTTATCGCAGTGGTTATATTTGCTACAAACATTTCGATATCTAAGATGTTTGCAAAGAAAGGTGGCTATTCCGTGGATCCCAACCAGGTTTGATAATAAAAACAAAACCTAAATAGTTTCGCTCGGCCAAGAGGGCCTGGGTTATGGAAGAAAAAACATTCGTTTAGAGGTCAACCGCGCTGCGCAGCAAGCAACAAGGAAGAGAAGTTCTCGGCTACATCCTGGCACTTCAAACTAAAACTGGAGCAAAAAATCCGGCAACTTAGGGATTTCTCCTGGTGTATTTCTTCCGATGCCTCTGTTAAACAGTTTAGTCAATAGATCACGCTGTTAGAGGCGATTCTGTAATGATAATGGACGAACCTTACAAGAGATTTACCGAATTTAGTTATTTTAGATTGTTACTCTTTTCTCACGAGACATTGATTTGATTTATTTTAGGAATTAATAGCGTATGGTGCTGGTAATTTCGTGGGCTCATTCTTTTCTTGTTTTCCGATATGTAACGCTTTGGCGCGGTCAGTGGTCCAGGAGAATCTTGCCAACACGCAGGTAATGTTAACCAGTGGCACAAAAGCCATTGTCGCTTTTGAAATAGGACGCGTTTGTGCGTAGGTTGTTTATATGGCGCGCCAGCTAATGATGACAAGTTAGGTAACTGTCCTTGAGCTAACCGGGGTCGCCTGATCATTGGTTACCCTTGAGCCTGCGAGCAAACTCTCCAAATAGGGGAGGTCGCGAAAAGTCACGTGAGAGCTTGCTCTCAAGCTACATTCAAAGCAGGAGTAAATCAAACTATAATGAACCAAAACCACCGTAGTATTTCCGTTTGTAGTGTGAGGTCTTAATTAACTTGGACGCCTAGTTCATCAGGTTGCAATCACAACATCCTTAAACGTTCCTGTTCTTCTCAAATGAGACAGGTCTGTAAACTGATGTTTCCTCCGTATGTTCTATTTCGCAGCTTTGCAGTATAGTCGTGAATGCGCTGGTTCTTCTTGTGCTGCTGTTTCTTGCTCCGCTTTTCTTTCACCTTCCAAAGGTAAAAACAACAGAGTCCGGAAGGTAGGGTAAGGTATCCAGACGGCTGCTTAACTGACCAAATCCCACCCTCTCCCCCCCTGCACATAAACACGTGTAACATGCCTAAACTGTGCCCGGGATCCACCCAACTCAGGAGTTTGCCCCCCAAACACTTCTAGGAAATTTGTGGCCCGAGACCCATTTCAAATTTAGGTCTTAGAGCTTGCAAACCACAGAGATTGATCCTAATTTAGTTCATCAAATTAGGGTTTTCCGCTTTTCTTCAAAACTCCCAAATGCTGACCTTTAATAAGCGATTTCGTTCAGGCTCAAAACTTTCCCTGCAATTTTAGGAATGAGTGTCAGCTATAAGAAAAGGAATTTTGTCTAACGCTTGCGACTCAACGTAAAACTAAGGCCTAACTCTTTCTCATGTCTTCTCTCCTACTCTCCACACTAGGCCATTTTAGCCTCTGTTGTGATCGCTAACCTTATTGGACTTCTGAAGCAGTTTTCCAGGTTAAGAGATTTGTGGAAAATATACAAAACGGACGCGGTAAGTTTTGAAATAAAAAATGTAGAACATGAAAGTCGAAGATCACTTGCGACTCATTATGATTGTACCATAGCGCACTGACTAAGAGCGCACTTCGCACTGTGAGCGGAATAGGCCCCAACTAAATACCCTCGATAAGCACTCTATAGGCTATCCTGGGTGCCAGAGGGTTTTTTTTGTTAGCCGGGCACGGTTTATCTCATCCTAGGTATTTCGAGAACGGAGTAGACGGACCAAAGCCATGGTAGTCATAGGTGCAGCGCAGTAGGGGTACAATCAGCCGACTTCAGAGAGACCTTTAGATTCTAAAACGAGTACGATTACGAGTACGAGATTTTCTCAGTACTATGAAAAGAAGTGCTCGCGCGTGAACCAGCGTCATTTTGGCGGGAAAACGTGTTAGTCATCGTCATTCTACTACGAATTTTAGCGAGAATGTCGTGGTAGCGGAAGAAAGTTATAAAGTGTTAGAGGCTTAATCAATTTGCGGCCGAGGTATGGCTTCATCTGGTTCAATAAAGATAGCAATGGTTTATTTGTGGCGAAAAGGAAGTACAACGAGGCTTTCCCGGGGTGTCTATTATTTGCGTTCTCGTCGTAGAATGCGTACTATGAGCATACTACAAGCGTGCTGTGAGAGTACAGTGAGCCTACTCAGGGTGTGACTAGCGTGCTATGAGGGTACAATAGCGCGGTACGATCGTACTATAACCACACTGAGTGAGAACAATAAGCGTATAACAAAACTGTGTATACGCTGCTCTGAAATGTATAGTGTGTTTAATGAGGATTTAGTGGCCATTGAACTGTAGTTTTAGTGATTCTTTGTCCCGTTTTTGATTTGCAGGTTGTGTGGTTTATAACATGTTTTGGAGTCATCTTGATGGGAGTTGATTTAGGACTTGGAATAGGAGTGATTAGCGCACTGTTTGCCGTTGTTATAACTCTTTCAAGGTGAAACAATTTCCTTAAAACCTTCTCATAATCCATTTACACAAACAAACTGAACAAACAAGCTGTTAGGACAGAAGTTAGTGGACATTCAGTCAGTTATTTGAGATCAGGTCACTGAAATCATGAGTCAATTAATTGTTCAGTCAGAATGCACATCTTTCATAATAATAGTCTGTTTGTGAGCCAGTGTAGTCATAACCTGAGAAGCAAACCTTTCCATTTGGTTCACATTGTGCAAAAGTTGAGAGGAATTTTTCTAGCCCTTCACTGGCCTCGCTTTGCTCCAAAAAAGGAGGAGGCGAAACCTCGGACCCCTTCCCTATATCTGACACGGAATTTTTAATCTGAAGCTTAGTTCCGTTTTTTGTTCTCAGGTCAAAATATTCCGTTCTTGGACAAGTAAGGGGAACAGAGCTGTACCGTGATGTAAAAGGATGTCATCTGGTATGTTTTTAAGGACAATAGCGGGCATCCTTTGCGCATTAGATCTTAGGAGACCGAGAACGGTCTTATGAGACATGTTTCTTTCTTAGCTATCTTCAATTACTCTGCGGATCAATCCTTAATGTAACGTGTGCACCAATCAGACCTCAAACAAAGCATCAAGGCAGCGGGTGTCAAACACATAAAAACATGTAACGAGTTGATTGAAAAAAAAAAAACTGACTAACTCTTTGAATCACCTATTGTCCATAATATTTTCAAATTTATTAAATCCAAAATACTGACATCTTTTTACAGCCAATGCGCATAACAAACGCACTCGTGGCGTTCATAGGTGGAATAATACGCCACCGGAATCAGTAGGGAAAAGACTAAGACTACACTAACCGTCTTATCTCATTAGGCCTTCGAGGTACCTGGAGTGAAGGTGCTCAGATTTGAGTCCTCTTTGTACTTTGGAAATGTGGAGCGCTTTAGAAGTGCACTTATTGCCGTCGTTGGCCGAGATCCGGGTGTTCAACAACACACGCGTAAAGAGGTAAAACTCCAGTCAGGAGACAAAGCTGAGCTACTGGAAAATGAGCAGGAGGACGACTTCAGCGATAACCAAGAGATTCCAAACGGAGTAAGGAACAGTTTTTTTAGCAGTTCATTCACTATATTACAATTTAATGACAGACAAAGTGACAATACGGAGTTGTTCTATATGTTTATGCTATGAAAGTAAAAACGAAACACAACCCAGTTGAGGATGTTTTTCAAGTGTTGAAGACTAGACTGCGTAGATGCGGTAACTAGCGAGTGCCGAGTCCGAAGGGATTTGGGCTCTCCCCCACCCTCACATCATAGACAATACGTTATTTGTTACCTTCTCAAAAAGCGCAACACGGCGTTTCAACATTGTTACGACATTGTTGCGAATGGTTACACATTGTTCCAATATCACAACGCTGTGTTGTTGCTAAAAATCGTCCTTGCGAATCTTCTTGTGTAACATCGGCCTTTAGCCTGCGTGGCAGTCGCAGGTTTTGTTGGGGTCAAAGGGAGAAATTTTGAGGACAAGCGCGTGCTCGCGCTGACTATTTCGAAGTAATGTGAGTAACCGGAGAGTGTGTTCTATTTTAAAAACAGAAACTGGTATCTGTGCCAAACGGTGTTCACAAACATATGGAAGTTGAGTTGGAGGAGCCAGAAGAACGCGTTCATGCTGTTGTAATAGATGGAAGCAGTTTTACCTTCATTGATTCTGTAGGGCTACACGCACTTCCAGCGGTGAGTGTTAGAGTGTATTTCCTTGAATACTTGATGTCCACCTTAATATTTCTCAGGTTGCGGGCTAACTACGGGATTACAACACTGCACCATTTCTGTTGCGTTTTATGAACACGCGGCACGCGGTGACAAGTTTATACCGGAAGATATATACCGTAAATTTACGAAAATAAGCCCCGGGTTTGTTTGCGTTACGAGTTCGGGGGATGGGGGGGAGGGGGGTTATATTTGAAGGGGCTTATTTTCGGAATTTTACGGTATCTCAAGTGATTGCTATACTGTTCACGGTGTTTTGGTGCTGCCTGTTTTAAAAACGAGGTACATACATACCGTAAATGTATTAATTTATTTGAAGGCGACGATTATTGGAGCATTAAAGGTATATATGCACTAAGTTTCTGCGTACCTTGTAGCCGGTTAGGCAGAACTGTAGTAAATGTTGTCCGACACTCTACAGTTTAGCCTTTATATCGCTTCGTTCGTTAAGCAGCCTTCTCTCAAATAGGTACAGTTAGTTGTTTGTACTTATTTTAAGATAAGCGAATGTCGAGTTGACCGTAATTTTACTACTTGTTGCTATGTTAGACTTCTCTTCTGCCGATCAAGGATTCCCTATTCCGTCTAATTATTAGTCCGTCTTATATATTCTTTAAGGGCCCCGCTTATTGCAGGGCGGCGAAAAAATTATTCCATAGACTCTATCAAGTGTTTTCTTCCACGGAAATCTTTAGTAAAAGGCGAAAGATTTATACGTGATGAAGGAAAACCAGAGTTAACTCAAACTGCCGACACCAAACAGTTATGTTTGCCACGATGTGTCAACGATTATGGGACAAAATAATTACGCATGCGCATAGCCTTATACGTGTCCTTCGTGAGAACCACCCCATGTTCTCAAGTGTTATTTCAAAAATTTTGATATTAATACTTGCCAAAACTATATGGTTATATGTTTACTGTCTCTGCTATGATAAGCCTGTGGCTTTTTATGTCACCACAACCTAATCTGTCAGCTTCCTCACTAGTTGTTTGCTTTTCTGTTTTCAGCTGATTGCCGAGTTTAAAAAGGCCGGAGTTCTTATTTACTTGGCTGGCTGTTCATGTGAGTTATTAATCTTAAGCGAATTAATCAGGCAAATCATCGAAGCGGCTTTAACAAGAGAGGTTTGAAACCAAACTGCATGTAATCATTTTAGTAATCACAACCGTAGCTCGAGAGTAAGCTCGAAGTTAGGTTGTGCTCTTGTTCCGTTTCCTTCCTTGTCCCTAGCTTTCCCCGCACCAATCTTCCTTGAACTCGCTCGCAGGCTGTCACAAAGGACTACGACGCTTCGTGCTTATTTACTGCATGTCTAAGTGCTTCCTCGGATAAAAAGAAACCGTTTAGGTCAGACAAAAAGTACCATGAAGTTTTTTACCAAGTTCATATGTTCTGGATTATTAACAGCTGCCAAAGTCTATTTAAAGAGCGAAAGTTTTGAATCAGTCTTCAGGTCGTAAGGTAATCTCGTACCCAGATCTCCCACGGCCAAGGGAAAGGGAGATCTGGTAAAGTTCGATTTCGATCATGCTCAGTAGAAGCGAGGCCCGATATACGGGCCTTGCTATAATTGCGCATGTTCGTGCTTACTGTCCGGGAAACATGAGGAAAACATGGATTTGGACAGTGTTCTTGAAGATGTTCTTCGAAGTAGAGGTCAAGGAAATCTTATACGGATGCCTAGACAAAAAGAAGCACTACAGTCGATTGTTTTTAAAGGTCAGGATTGTTTAATTGTTCTTCCAACTGGCTACGGAAAGTCGTTGATCTAGCAAATGCTACCATCACTGTTTGATAAAATTAGTGCGAGGAACCATTCATCGAAGGACAAGTCATTTGTCATTGTTGTTTCTCCTTTGAATGCCTTAATTGATGACCAAATAAATAAACTTAAATCAGCTGGTGTGAATTGTACAAGTTTGCGTGTTTGTGGTGAAGAGGTCGATGGCGCATTTGAAGAGAAAATTCTTGTAGACCTTCAAGATGGAAAGTTTGAATTAATTTTTACACACCCCGAGGTATCAGTAAGCAACAGGCAATGTAGAGACCTTTTTTTGTCGGCTTACTACCAGAAAAATGTTAGGGCTGTGGTGGTTGATGAAGCACATTGCATCATTGAGTGGTAAATTATGATTATCATTACTTTTTGTTGTTGTTTTTCTCTGTTTGATCATTTTGTTAATACTTTTAAGGTTATAAGCTTCCTTTATGTTAGGCCTAAAAATGGCCCCTACACCTATTGTTAAGTTCCTGTTTCCTAGACTCAAATTTTTTGGTTACACGATCACTTTTGTCACCTCACACCCGAAAGGATTTAACATAAAGTTAGTTTTGTAGTCAGTCAACCTTAGTTGCTGCTTTATGAAGATTTCACAAAGTTTATGAATTCAGTGTTCTCACACCGGAATCCAGACTCCAAAATTTGAACTATACAATGAAACTCAAAGTTTACTACGTGTATTTACTTTGCAAGGACACAATGAGCTGTTTCCATTCTTATCATTGCGGTAATGATATTTATTGCCTTATGCAATGTACATGCTAGATCAACTAAACGAAAAGGTTTTATTATGTCCAAAAGCAGCTATCTTAGTATTTCAATTGCTACTAATGGGTGCCTTGATCAGATCACCAAAAACTTAATAGTCATAGACCTGTTATGCTTGTAGACTTTGTTTTCTCAATGTGTAAAATTCTGATGCTCTCAAGAGGTATCATGTGATATGTTTTCTCAAATTTAATGCACATCTTTAAAATTTGAAAGAAACAGTTCTGTTCTCCAAGTATGATCAAATGACTTATATTAAGGCAACAAAGCACCCAAGCAAAAGAAGTCTTTACAAGGTACAAATGACTGTTTGGGTTCATTTAAGCAGCAACTCGATACTTATCTTCACCATTTGTTTTCCAGTGCATATCTGTGGCCAGTTCAAATTGAATGTCATTCATTTTTAGTGCAACTGAGTGTCCTCCTTTCACACTAGTATGAATCTCTAACTTCCCTAAGTATTTCATCACCACATTGTTTAACAGCGACAGTGAATGTTTGAAACACAGTATAATCTAACCGTAAATAATAATAATAATAAAAAATCATGTTCAAAACAATATGACTGGGAATTCTAAAATAATTTGTTATCCACAACTTTAAAAGATGTCACTCTTAGAGATGCTAAATTCCTGGATGGTGCCATTTTGCTGACCTTGAGCAGCTTGCATTAATATTTGCATGAATGTTATGTGATAAATATTATTTTATTAATGTTAAGCAGGTTAAACAAAATATTTTCAGTTACATCACATAATAATAACAGAAAAGTGAACCTTGAACCTTTAAGCCCCAATAATGACCTCCAATCAAGCAGAGGCCAAGAGATTACCAGTGGCTAAGCTTCTTGATATTTCAGCAACCTTTGTATAGTGCTACTAGGAAAAACGTACACCTAAGAGCAGTTAAGGGAAATTTCATCACTGGGGCTTAAAGGGTGAAAAGCTAATATAACTACATGGCCATATTGTTACTAATAACAAAGTTATTGCAGCCTTTTTCTTCTTAATTCGACCCTACTATAACGGCTTAGTTACTTGAAAGTCCCTTTTCATGTAGTCATTATCCGTAATTCTTGTGGCCAAATTCTCTTATTCTAGCGGCAAGTATAACAGCATTTCAGTGTATCACTACAGCATTTTTACTTTGTGTTTCATTGTTTAGGGGGCAAAACTTCAGAGAAGACTACAGAAAACTAGGAACACTTTCCTCGGTATTCCCCACAGCTAAGATTGTTGCCATGACAGCAACAGCAACAAAGGCATATCAAACAAGCATTATGAAAAGTCTGAACATGAAAGATCCCAAACTTGTAATTACAAATCCTGACAGGCCTAACATTTTTTATGAAGTACAGCAAAGGCCATCCTATCTTAAACAAAGTAACATTAACCAGTTTGAAGAACCCAAACTTGTAATTACAAATCCTGACAGGCCTAACATTTTTTATGAAGTACAGCAAAGGCCATCCTATCTTAACAAAGTAACATTAACCAGTTTGAAGAAATGCAAAGCTAAAGGGAAGAAAACTCCCAAAAACTATCCAATTGAAACAAAATTTATGTGTCAACAGTGCGGAGTTGCGCTCTGTCAAGACCAGTGTTTCCACGACTACCACAGTGAAATTTGATTTACCTCACTGACTTGAATTTTCAATTTTTTTTCGATAGCAGCAATCGTTATTTGCAATGTGAATGTCGGTCTTACTTCTATATGTTATAACTTTGCATTATTAAAGCTTTGTGCTGTATATAATATTTATTATATTGAATATTGAATGATGAATATGAGATGCCGTGATGTGACACGCTAAGAGCAATGGCGGGAACTTTGAATTTTTCAAAATACAAAACTTCACTTTAGTAATAACTAAGTCAATAAATAAAACAATGTTTAAGCTTGAATTCTGAGTAATAAAAAGACTAAGTAAGGGTCTCTCTGAGCATATATGTTTTGATTTATACTCTCTTACTGGGATGAATCTCCTAATTGCCTCTGGGAACAACAGGAAATCACGCATGAAGGCCCCTGGTAGTGAAAGGGTTAAAATGCCGGTCACTATTATTTACTCATCATTAGAAATGTGTGGAGTTGGGTATGCCTTTGTGGAGAGAAAGCTTGGGGATCACCAGTTCTACCTTATTGGGGCTCCCCAAATTCCTCAAAACAGGCTTTTTGCTCAATTTCACTTGCCACAGACAGACAAAATGAAACATGAACTTAATATTAGCAGCATTGTTTCAGAGTCATGCAAACAGAGAGTAATATTTGCTACAGTGGCATTTGGCATGGGGGTCGATTCTCCTTGTGTTGAAAGGATAATTCATTTTGGTGTGCCCCGAACTATGGAGAGTTTTTTTCAAGAAAGTGGGAGAGCCGGAAGAGATGGGAGGCCTGCCACATCAACTCTTAATTTACTTCAACAACAATGATATTGGTGCAAATGTTGAAGGAATGCAACCTGTTATGAGAGATTACTGTAAAAACTCTCAAAATGTCTGCAGAAGAAAAATTGTGCTTAGCCACTTTGGTTTTGGCATTCCAAGTGCTCGAGACAAACACAACTGCTGTAACATACGTCCAACTGACTGTGAGTGCTCTGAATGTGTTGAGCTACATCAAGATGTTTTGGCCCTTGAAAACATTCACATCTCTGATAATGAATTTCTTCTTTCTGGAAAACAGGTGAAAGATATAAAATCAGAGCTTATAAAATACAAAGAAGAAATTGAGGCCAGCGATAACTATTTGAATTTAAGTATGTGTTCAGGATTAACAATGACAGTAATTGATGATGTTTGTTCAACACTTCAAGAACTCTGTTCTCTTGGCAGAATTATGGAAAAACTACCGGTTTGGAGAAAAGAACATGCAGAAAAGATTGTACAGATTATAAGTAATGTCACATCCAAATAGGCTTAAAATCCTCCGTAAGAAAATCTGCAAAACATTCTAGGTACCGTAAATAATTCTGATAATATTTTGTTGTGATAATTTAACTGAGGGAGCCCATTCCTTATAAGCCAAGTGGCTTCCCTTGGGCTTCCTCACCATTAGCTTTAAATACTTAAATTTTCTTGTTTTTTGTACATCCTAAAACTATAAATTGAACTGAACTGAATTCCATTTTAAAGTTCCTCTTTTTTAATGCAGTAGATGAGGAAAAAATTCTACTTTTGTTATGACATGTGTACTTTACTTAGTCATCTGCATCAGACGATTCAGATTCTTCATTTTCAGGAACTACAGATTGACCTCTTGCAAGCTGTCTCTTGTGATTTTCAAGCCAACGCAAGAATTCACCCAAGTCAATCTTCTCTCTTACACTCTTCAGCATAACAGGGAATGAAGGATGAGGCTCATGCATTGGGTCGCATTTGAATGGCCTTAGCAACCTCAGATCCCCCAGCATAATGCCTTCATCTCTATCAGCACTTTTTTTAGTGTGAGCAGTTTACGGTGGCTTGACATTTGGACTCTCATCATAGGCATGCAGGGATTCACTGACTCCAGTGACTGCCATTGAGCTACGAAGCACAGCCTTCTCAGTTTTATTTGCCCCCACTGAAGTTATCAGATTTTTTGTGCTCTTGATGGTATGCTTCATTTCTAAATCATTTGGCATATTGACTCCAATTTTCCCTTTCTTATTGGTCCCTCTTCCCCAAATAACAGGTTCGGACACCTGGTGGGTCAGCATGCACTTTACTGAAGTTAGGAGGTACATTCCCTTCAATTGCATACTTTGACAATTTGTTATTGGCTTTGAAAACCCACAAAAGGTATTTCCAATTAATAACATTTCTATCTCCATCACCTTCATGAATTGTGTCATTCATTTGCATAAGAACTATGAACTGTTCAATCAAAGACAGACCATAATTCTGGACTTTGTCATCGACTGTCACACCCAAGTGGAAAACATGGTAGTCAACAAACAGATGTCTACCACATCTGCATATTTTTTTTCATCTTTGAATTGAATTGGCAGTGGAAACACTTCTGACTTCAAGCTCATTTCATTGGTGTACCTGTGCAGAATGTGCTGTGGTACCAGCTTCTTAACTGCTGCAAATTGAAGTTGTTTGAAGAATTCCAAAAAGATTCTCCCCACAAGAACTTTGAAATCTGACTGAAGTTTCTTGATTTCCTCTGAGGTAAGGAGGTAATTCTCATTAGAAAAATTCTGAATGTCACCAAGTGGCCTTACATTGTCCAAGTGGCTGAAATCAATCCTCTCAAAAACAACAATGCTTGCAAACCAGTGTGGTGCTTGTTCCTGTGATCTACCCTCATGTTCTTCACTGTTGTTTTGCAGTTAAAATTGTCATTAACAGTGTAGAATTTCTTTCCAGCTTTGATCAGTTCAACAATTTTGTCATGAAAGTGTCCTCCCATGAGATCCAGTAGATTGATCATAGAGGTGTGTGACAAGCACACCCCTTGCTTTTCTAAATGTCCATATGTCTGAAATAATAATAATAAAAAAACAATTTAAAACGATAGTCATAATCAAATTAAAGAAAATCCTAAAAGAACCCTGGGTGAGGTACATCCATATACGAGGCTAATGGGGATGTGCTGCTGGATGGGGTCGCATTTTCACGGCTGGATTGACTATAATGGGCTCGCATTTTCAATAGATTTACTAGAATGGGGTCACACATTCTCTGCTTATCTGTACAAAGAGCACTAATGTATGCATAACATTGTGGTCTGTGTTTTTTCAATGAGTTTATTATGACACAGACCCAAAAGATCACAGTGCCTGTTGCAAAAATTAAGAAGGTGCATCTCTCACTGCCATACACGTCTATAACATATCAAATTATAGAATTCACATGCAATGAGCAGGGAACTTCTCAAAAATTGTACTATTTTTACTTCTGTACGTAATTGCCAGTATGCATACATATTCTTTTTATCGCAAGAAAGAAAGGAAAGAAGAATAATTACAAGAACAGCTTGCAGTAAGGGACTGACCATTATTTAGAGGTAGCCACGGCTGCTGCAAATAGACCTATTCAGCTAACTCAATGTTGTACCGAATTCAAACCCTCTGGGAATAAAACGTTTTGTTCCAAGAAATTTTCCATATCATTTAAATGTGAATGCCACATTATAATGCCAATACAATACAAAAAGAATCTTACCTCCGGGAGATTTGAATTTGAGTTAGCCGAATAGGTCTATAGGGAAAG
Source organism: Porites lutea (assembly GCF_958299795.1). NCBI lineage: Eukaryota > Metazoa > Cnidaria > Anthozoa > Scleractinia > Poritidae > Porites > Porites lutea. Next base: position 1,282,616 of record NC_133209.1, read on the forward strand.
GGTCCATGATTTGGAAAAAAAGGGGGGAGACAGACAAATCTATGCATGTATCTAAGCAACATCAGAGCCATGGAGGGAACAGAGGGTGGTTGGTTTGTTGTCACCATAATCTTTTACAAACAGAGTTACCAGCACACGAGAACTTGATTTAAAGCATTTTAATTACCTTTGGGTTATTGAGTCCTGCTTTCTAAAGAAAAAGCTTGCACCGGTTGGGGGATTTTGGTGGGCTGGATGGTCTGTACAAATAAAAATCAAAAGCAATAAATTAGCTGCATATTTTTGGCAATCTTTTCAAACTGATTTATTTCTGTACCTTTGGGTTCTTAATGCCTGCCATCTGTGAAGGAATTAACAGTTGAAACTAGTTGGATTTTGGTTGGCTGGTTGGATGGAACAGACTGCAAAGTACATAAACGCAATTTAGTTGATGAGTAACTAGAAATCCTGAGCAGCCCATCTTATGCCTATGTAGCTTATCTATATTAAACGTGATATTCCAATACGATTCTTACCTTCGGGTTATTACCAGGTTCTTTATGACACACAGGCCTTTTAACTAGCTGGCGTTGGAATTCTGGAAATTTTCACATGCGAATCTGAGGCCACATTCACACTCTGAAATCACAAGACATTCAATTTGTAAGGAATTTAGACCGTGTTAAAGTTAGGCACCAGTAGCATAAGTTAAAACCGGTAGTAAATACTCTCAGGCCGAGGTTGACTTACCTGATTTCTTTGTAGTACATGTATGGCAGAAGCAGAACATCTTGTATTGCTTATGCTCACCTCCTGATCACTCGTTTGCTGGTTACCGAAAGGTAAACGTTTTCGTGCTGAAGTCACCATTGAGTGCGGTATTTTTCTTGGCTTTTCGGTGCTTTGGGAAGTATTTCCCGTCCGAGACCGTTTCTTGATGTTTTCTTGTCTACTTGTTATCAGTTCGCGTTCAAGTTCCTTCTGTGTACTCTGGCAGGTCGAGGCAAATATTTCTAAGTTCTTGTTTAGACGTAGAACTTTATCATGGCAACTTCTGCAACAAAACTTAGGAAGTTCGTCCCTCTCTGGGACTTCAATTTCACATACTCTAAGAATAATCCTTTTTAACTGTAACGCCTTTCCACTATCGCTGAAAAAATTCTTCTCGTGGTCGTCTCACCACACAACCGGCACTTACTTTTTAAAATATCGTCCGTCAAAGTTTGGGATCCTTCCATGTCTCACGACAGCTGGAGCGGCCACCCAAAAAACCGCGAAAATTTGGAACCATTAAAAGAGCCAATCATAGCGTTTGTTTTATCACGGCACAAGTTTTAGCAGGAGCCAATGAAAAATGGCCTTGTATCCACCTTTACCAGATCTCACTTTTCAGTGTAAAACAGAGTGAGATCTGGGTACGAGATTAGTCGTAAGGTCGCTAATGCTATTGACGTATGTTAGGGAGCAAGCTCGCCGACATGCTCCTCGCTCAGAGAGAGCAGCGAGGAAAGACTTCTGTTTTTGCAGCCTAAATCAAAAGGTCTTAATTTATTGTTTTAATTCTTTATCGTATTCTCCCTTTGCAGCGATTATAACTAAAAGGCTTGGCAGTTCATCTGGGAAGGCTGCAATCTCAGCAATCGACCATCACGTGATGTTTCCTTCAATACATGACGCTGTTATATCAGCCGTGCGGTCACGTGATTTTGCGGTGAGAAATAACTTCAGTGGATCATAAGTGTTACAGCGATAGCCACACATGCGCAATTGACAAAAGCATATTCAATATTCTTTTATTTTCTTCTTGCAGATTTGGGGCACAGAAGACGTTGAAAAAGAGACAGTTTTATAACAATTTCGAGGCATAAAGGGCTTATCAGCATACAGATTATGATAAGCATTCAGAGCATAGATACCGCTACAGAGAATGGTAGCTGATAATGGTGGATTTGGCTTTTATAAAACACAGTCAAATGAATCAAAAATGAACATTAGTTGGCATTTAATAAGAATGCTCAAAAATAGAACTAACTGAAAGTTAGGCGTAACTAAAATATTAGCTTATTTGACCAGGTATTTAGTTTTGTTTTCACAGTATTTAAAGGTCAGTATAATATTTTGTTTATAATGTGGAATTCAAAGGAGAAGAAAGATATTGAAGTATGTTTTTCTGAATATGTAGTTGAAACTGAATGGCAGGCCAGTAATCATGTCAGCATGGAACGATTCCAATGTAAACTTGGAATGATCTGAGAGAACGGAAAAGAACGGTTGTTGTAGCTTTACAATATTTTGCCTGCGTGAAGGGTGTTGAAAAGACCGGTAGGGGAGGAAAGAAAAAAAGGAGAGGAGATTGAGGAGAAAATTGGTCCCGTATTGACGGTTGACATTATTGGATAAATGGGGAAATGGTGGACGATTTGCAAAAAGAAGAAAAAAAGTAAAACAACAACAACAACAAAAAACGGTTCTTAGACCAGGCCCTCTCCTTCCCTTTTTTGTTCTACCCCTCCCCCTCCTGTCATAAGGGCTATGTCCATAAATAGGCTTGATTACCAGCCGTTTTGCGGAGGATGTTTCCGAAATCGATTGAAAGTTGTTTCATTTTTGATTTTGTAAGAATGCTAGAGGATGATTCAACGGTTTCTTTTTCCCCGCGATGTCCCTGGCCGCAGATTATTCACGTACAATAATGTCAAGGAAGCTGGTTTTTTCTGAGACAGTTTTGAACTGTTTTATTCATGCTTAAGGTGCAAAGTTTATCCCTTATACTGTTATATATATTTGTTAATACTGCGTTATATTTTAGCATACATTGAAGAATTTCGTACATTTACAAATGAAATAAATGTTCGGTTTAACGGACACCGTTTTCAAAACTGTGAAGTCCACTTATCGACAGGAATTGATTTGTGTAGTTTATATTTAGAAGAGGGGGAGGGGGTGGGGCAATGGTGGTCTCATTACGAGCTCACGAACAATAATTTTGCGTCTCACTAGTCACGAAACAACGTTTTCACGCTTCTCAAAAAGAGAGGTTGTAAAAATGTCAAAAACGTTACGTTAGTCCCATTTTGTAAAACAGAGTGCTTCGATTATATTTAAGTTAACTAGAATTTTGCGAACCTTATGAAAAACGCCGCGCGGCTATAAATTCCCTAGGGAAGCCAGCTGTAGTTGGGTCTAAGCGCACTTAAGTGTGAAGCTACATCAGAAATACGCGAAAGTGAAGTTAAATTAAGCCACCAGATTATAGTTAAGGTCGTTTGGCCAAGTTAACGATTTATTTTCTTCAACTGATTGTCAATGCACGTGGAAACAATCAAGGATTTTGGCAGTTCAGGTTTCACAGAGTGCACTTCAATCACGATTCACAGAACAGTTTTTCAGCTCATCACGATACACGGACACCAAAAATGGTCGATCACGGCATCACGAAAATAAGCTTGCCCCCACTCCCTCTTAGAATAGTGAAACTTCATCATAACAGCGGACGTACCCCGCTTTTACATACCTGCACAAAATCCTGCCGTATTAAGCTGTATTAAATCTTCCAAACCTTCTTTTTTTGTCCCAACTCTTAGGTTTCCACTCAATACAAGTTCTAGTACAGAAAAAAAACGGCTTTGAGGCTCTGTGGAGAACACGAGAGTATCAGATCTTCTTCATTTTCAAAAGTCGCAAGGTCTAATATTCAAACCTTTTATGTTTTAGACGAGAGTAAAACAAAAAAGAATAATAATAACTGGTAGTATTGGACTGGGGAAACCGGCCGAAATAAAAGGTCCAACCACTTTAAAGCTTCTTATGTTATAATTTCGCTGAGCGCGCCTTGTGTCCGGGTTCATGAAGCTGTTTATAGCATAGTTCCCTCATAACAGGTGTATCATCGGAGTCGGCAAAAATTCCGCAAGTGACCACCATACCTGAAAATCTTATGCAGACATAAATTTATATGCACCTGTTGATAGAAGTGCTTTAACTGAAGATTTTTGCATTTTTATCTTAAAAAGACAAGACTAGAGGAAGAAGGAAAAACTGAAATACGAGGCCTCATCGTCGAAACCGGTGTATTTTAAATTTAATTTTTGGCTCAGCTCTGTGTAGAGCACATAGCTGATGTTTCTTTGTGGCGTGATGAAGAAAACTACATTTACGGTGAAAAACCATAAAAATAAGGGGCGAACTCCGATCGTTTCAATCAGCGGAAATGTTACTCCAACTATAGTCTGCGTAGCAGGTTCCTGAAAGGGGCATTTGGGCGCCAAGCCGAAACGTAAGTAAGTTAACCCCAATTCACCTGTTCCTTGCTCCTTGATGAATTATTTAAAAAGGTACAATTTCATAACATTGTTTTTTTTTTTTTTTTTTTTTTACCAACCAATTCAAAAAGCAAAACAGTCACTGTGTTCCTCATGATTTTGTACTGAATCTTTTTCCTCTCAGAGGACCTCTTGTTTACGTCTACATATCGTAGGTACTCACTTCGAGGAAGAACAGCTGATATTTTTGGGACCTGTCACCTGAAAGAAAAAAGTGCGTGGATACAGTTTTAAAAGTTAATCGTAAACTAAACAGCATTAAGGCAAAGGTGCAACGTTATTCTGAAGTGAGCCAAACGAAGATAACCACAGATCAAAGACAAGTCTCGGTAAAACAGATATAAATTTATGATGAAGATCACCATCTGGCTTGCGTCATTTCAGGTGTTTGCAGACCACACCAGCATCATCAGCGACTGAAAAGGCACATCAGAGAAAAACTCTCCCAAAAAATTTACCACGTTCAACCAAGGATTGTAGTAGCCATGTCTTTAACGGACTTTGATCTTTCGGAAGTTCAGACTGCGAGGAATCGTCGACCTCGGCGTCGCTATAGGATAAATTTATCCCGCCATGTTTACAACGAGCAAGAGTTCACGGAATCGTTTATAAAGCGCGAAGATTATGTCTCGAGTTCTGAGATCGACAATTCGTCGTTCGCAAAATCTTTTAAGAGACATTTCTTCCCAACTAGATGTACTTGTAAAGATGTTTTACGATCTTGGTTCCCGATTGTTGAATGGTTGCCTACATATAAACTGCGGCAAGACATGGCCCACGACATAGCAGGCGGCCTAACCGTTGCTATCATGCATATTCCACAAGGTAAAAGACCAGTACATGCTGTTTGAAGGTTGCTTGTGTCGGCAATAGTTTAGGAAAGTGACGGGAATTCGTCATTTTTTTGTTTCTCTTTACTTATTCTAATCATGGCACTGGTCCAGGGGTGGAGACGATTGGTGGGGTGGAGAGAGAGAAAGAGAGAGGGGTGAGGGGTATAGCATGGCGGAAATTGAGTGCTGTTATTATGAACAATGCATTTTAGGACTATTACTAAATATAAAACAGTAAAATACAGCTTGAACTTGTAAAAATGAGTATTGGATTGGATTTTTCTCATGGCGAGAGGCTTGGAACATTTTCTTTTCAAATTGAGGGTACTCATGGGTATTATATCGTGAGGGAGACCACTGAAACCCTTTTCCAGCCAAGTACAGGAGTGTATTGACTCCAATAAGCGTTTCTCAGAGGATGACATGGTGCGCACTGCCCAACCAAGCCATCTGGAGATGCCACAGTTGACTGCTCTTCAGTCAACTGATGATGATGATGGTGATGATGATGATGATGATGGGTATATTAGTGTCAGGGAGGTGTGATTTAGGGCAGATTATTTTACAAAAAAGGTCCTATTAGGCCATAAGCAGATTTAGAGAAAGTATAAGAGTCCAGAACCCCATCTAAAAGAATTCCATTGTGAATAAACATCTTGTAATCATCCACCATTTTTGATAAGCATCGCTACTGTTTTGAGGGTGCATAGATAGTAAAATGAAAGAGATGTTGTACTTTTCATTGTATTTGCTATGCAAGATATATTCTCATGGGATTTTTATTTTCTTTATGTTATATTTTTTCTTCTGTTTTGCTGTTTCAGGTCTGGCTTATGCAATGCTGGCATCACTCCCTGCTGTGACGGGCCTGTACACAGCATTTGTTCCTATTCTTGTTTACATGGCAATGGGAACTTCTAGACATTTATCACTAGGTATCTTAAACTATTTCTTCCGGTACCCTTCGCGCTTTAACATCATCAGTGTATTGTCTGTTCTCTAACATTAACTAAAAAAGGGTTATCAAAGGCTAAATCTCTTTCAAAACAGTGAACTATTTCTTAGAACTAAGTAACACAGCTCATAATGAGATGCAATATTTTTACTAGTTAGACTAGTGTCTGAGGGTAAGCCAATGATAAATACTGTACCACTGAATTGAGTAAGCACTTGAGGTGCTTCTTGAGATATGCGGGAAAGTTATTTTTACCAGCGGTAAAGAACAAGTGATACAATCATTATTAACTATCCCAACTATAACATAAACAAGGATGGCTATTGTATCAGTAATTTCTTAACTGTGATAGCGATTTAACCTACTACAAGTAAAAACTCCACCAAGCATAAGCACTGGCCTGATGTTGCATCACATGTTGCTGATTTAAGGCGGCATGCTCCATTTTACTATATTGAGTTGTAAATTTGTGTAATTTTTAAGTCAATATTAAAAAAGGGCTCAAAGAATGAAAGAGCATTGGGTTGTTTCAGAAAATATCTATACAGGTTATTAGCAGAGCGGGAGGGCACAGAGGTATGGATATAATTTAACCCATTCGCTCCTAGAGATTTTGCCGAAAAACGCGTTTTGAAGCTAGTCGAGTGGTTTTCTGGTCACTGTCGTGCTATAAAGAGCTAAAACTTACCACAAACTGGTTTACAGGTCGAACACTTCGCGGTCTTCCGATCCAGATGCAAAATATCAGCTTGCGAAGTTCGGGCATGCGCAGAAAGCAAAATTTCGACATAGTTTTTGGGTTTAAAAGTGACACAGCAGTCTTGACTTTTACTTTTCGCTTTCTCTCCTCCCTTCTTTTTTTGCTTTTCTTGCCTCATTTTTTTTTTCTCTTGCTGGGCATTTAGTAGGCTTGATTTTGGTGGGAAGAGTTTTTAGGAAAGCTTTTAGGATCTTAGGATTAGGCGAAAGGAAAGGTAGGTGGGTAATGGGACAAGATTTTCATGGAGATTTTCAGGTCAATGTCACGTGGTTTTTTGCTTGTTTCTTCGGTGTCCTTGACTGAATTGTGCTCATTCTGGTATGGTTTGAAAGATCTCTTCACTCTGCACAAGTTAGTGAAGAAAGTTGTCCTTGACCGTTAAAACTGATGACGTCACAATGGGTAGAAAGGACCTGGATCCGCACGGGCGGTTACGGGCGGTTCAGGGGCGAATGGGTTAAATAACCATATTTTTCTGTTGACACCTTTCTTGCAGGCACCTTTGCTGTTGTATGCTTGATGGTAGGACATGTTGTGGAAAGAGAAGTGGAGCAGTCAATATCACCTTCTGCTGCCCCACCCCAAAGCACTACACAGCTGCCAAATACATCATCAGGAGCTGGTCTCTTGCTTAATTCAATATACAAACAGGAATCAAATAACTCTTTTCCAAGTCAGCAGGATTTGTTGGATGAAAAGAAGCTGGAAGTTGCTGTAGCTCTTTCAATGCTTGTTGGTATTTTTCAGGTTGGTAGTGATAATCGAGCAGCTGCTTTTCTCTCGATTTGTACTGACACACCTAAACTGTAGCTTCCCCATTTGGCACCAGCCTGCAGTACAAGTTTGTGACAGTTGAGGAAGGTGTAACATTTAACATGTCTCTGGTGGGATTCGAATCGATGACAAAGACTGTACTAGATGCAAACTTTATCTCATGGGGCCTGAGCACAGGTTCTCATAGAGAGCAAGGCCACTTCACAAGTGACGTAATAAATATTACTATTACATTTCAGTTATGAAGGTCCAAGCCTCAAATGTTTGGACAATGGAAATGGCAATTTGCAGTGGAACGTCGATATAACAAAAGGACTGGCAAAATGTGTTCGCTATAACGAGGTTTTGTCATATTGAGATTCTTTTCCGTATGTCTCACTATCTCTGGGGTAATGAAAATCGTTCAGTATAGGGAGGACTTTGTTAAGTAGAGGTTCGTTATATCAAGGTTCTACTGTTTATCAACAGTTGATTTTATTTTCTTTTTGACAGTTTGTAATGGGTCTTCTTAAGCTTGGATTTGTGGCTGTTTACCTGTCAGATCCTATTATTAGCGGTTTCACTACTGGCGCTGCAATTTTGGTATTTACGAGTCAAGTGAAACATCTTCTTGGAATAACTGTTCCACGATATTCAGGGGCATTCGCTGTTGTTAAGGTTTGAATCAACGTACTCTTTTTATGCTTTACCTAGCAGTAAGATACAAGATTTTTTATTTAATATGTACAACAGCTTACAGGAAACTACTTTTAATATTTATTATTTGTCTTTTGCAGACGTACGTATTTATGTTTAAGAACATTACACTGTCTGTGCCTGGAGCTGTTGTGACTGGAATAATCTGCATTCTTCTCCTGTTTTTACTCAAGTTCATTAGCGAGAAACTGAAGGATAAAATGAAATTTCCTTTACCAGCTGAATTAATTGTGGTAAGTAAAAATAATTTGTCTTAGATGCTGGGGTCACTGCCTAATGTCTACTTGCAATATTGTCTTGTATTTAAGTTCAGGTTTAGAGAATGTGGTTGTATTAATTTTTGTTAAAGAACTAGCCATAATAATTATTAGTCTGAAGGACATATCTGTGTGAAAATTTATATAAACTGTAATGTAATAGTAAGCTTGAAAATAGTTTCTGTGTTGATGTCTCTTTATTATCCATTGTAGAAATATTATTTAAGTGATGCAGGATTATTGGTGCTTTCTGTTGAAACTTCTAAGTTTGATACTTACACTGGACTCCATACTTTCACTTGTGATTCAATGATAATTTTTTGTTAACAGTCGAGTACTTACTTGTTAGATAGAGATGCCATTATTTGTGACTACCTGTCCTTTTATTTTGTTTTGTGTTTGCAGGTTGTCCTTGGAACAATGATTTCATATTTGGTTGGTCTGAATAAAAAGTTTCAAGTGCCAATTCTAGGGAACATTCCCAAGGGGTAAGTGTTTTTTTTTTGTTTGTTTTCACTTTTCTCATTTACATAGAAAAGGACTGTTAAATAAAAAGAATTTCATTTGGTTTTATATCTCATTTTGTGCTGTAAAATATTGTTTCTGTCCAACAAATAGCTTGTTATAAGAAGAATAAATTACAACTAAGTGTTTTTAATATATATATTTTTTTTTCATTAAAATACAAGTGATGGTTCTAGATAACTTGTTTTGTTAATTAGCCCATTTTTGTGTATTTATTCGTAATTTTTTTTATTCTCCACAGTTTACGAGTGCCATCTGCTCCATCTGCCTCATTGTTCACAAGTATGATTCCTGATGCTGTTGTAATAGCTATCGTTATATTTGCCACAAATGTTTCACTGGCCAAAGTGTTTGCCAAGCGGAACAATTATGTTGTTGATTCTAATCAGGTAACTATGCAGAAGTGATTGGCATGTAACTTCTCTTTATAATATTCAATACTTTGTCCAATGGACAGGTGATGAGAATTGGTAAATTTAATTCAGCCAGTGCAAGCTATATTGATATAACCCCAAATTGTCTTAAAACCAATGCACAATAAAATGCATAGCAGCCAGAAATGAGAATTACTATTTGAAATCAGATCTGGGGAGTGAAAGGGTTAATAATGACATTATTTTATAGAAATGTAAAAGACTAGCAACTGAGAAAATGTTTGTGCTTTTCTTGTAAAGAAAAGATAGCACTGAAACAAAGTATGTCAATATGGGAATTATAAGCAGGTGAATTGCCATCAGCATATCATGTATGTGTGTCATTGAAGTTGAACCTGTGATACCCATACATAATCAGATTTTCTCCTTTTTCTTTCTCAGTGGTCTGTGAAGTTTCCTCTTTCCTTCAGAAAACTAATTAGTTTTTAAATTCCAGTTTGGTCTGGAATCTGTAGGGAATGAATTTGTGTGAATTTTACATTGGCCTCTCATTAGATGTTGATAGAAAATTATATCTGATTCATTGTTTATTTTTTTGCCTCCTAGGAGCTTATTGCCTGTGGGTCTGCAAATATCCTGGGTTCCTTTTTTTCCTGTTTTCCTGTTAGTGGTTCACTTTCTAGATCTGTCATTCAAGAAAGTATAGCACGGACACAGGTATTTAAAAATAATTATTGTACTACTAGCAAAGTTTACCCGTCATGCAGCTTCTTTTTTAAATTTGCACTTCTTATTTATTTTGTTTTTCAGCTCTGCACCATTCCTGTTGTTATTGTTATTATTCTGGTGTTGCTTTTTATAGCTCCTCTTTTTTATCACTTGCCTAAGGTTAGTAAAAGGCAATGCTTATGAGTATACAATTTCACAAAAATTTCATCTTCATCTTTCCCAGGGATATTACGAACCAATTTAATGTCCAGCTTGCAGTTGGCTAATGCTAGCTCAAACCCTTCACTGGTATCGGAGAGGTCAAGTTTCAAATCTCGGCAAGCCTGAATTTTCTTGGGTTTTCTTTTTCACAGTTGCATAAGTTGTGTCCTTAACTGTGATGATCTTCTTTCACAGGAAAAAATAACGGCTTCCCATTTTTGGATATTTTTGGGTATAATTTTTAAAGAATACCCACAAAAATCCCAAATTTGGAAGAGTGAGACAAGTCCCAATCTGGGAACTTGGTTGGGAATTCCCTGGTTTGGACTTGTCTCACTTTGCCAAATTTGTGATTTTTATGGGTATTCTTTAAATACCCCAAAATATCCAAAAATGGGAATCCGTAATTTTTTCCTGTGTTTGCATTTAAAGGCAATGTTTTATATTGTTGATTTAAGGCAGTAGCAATCAACAGCTGCAATAATTTTATTACTATCATGTGAGTGATAATCAGATACTCGTTGTTATCCTTCTTAAGGTCCTGTGACCTTAATGTATCAGTTTTTAATGTAATTAATTGAGTAGAGTTATTTCATAATATTTTTTTTTATACTCTTAAATCACCCGCTGTAGGTGAGAGAGTCTTTGACATGTACAGAGACTCATAAGCAAGTCATTTATATTTGGACTCCAATATTCTAACAACTCTTAGTAAGAGTGCCTCGCTCCACATCAAAGCTGTTTTAAGAAACATTCACTTTTTTAATACTGTTCGCTGCATTTCACTCTAGGCTATACTAGCTGCTGTGGTTGTTGTTGCACTCAAAGGCTTGTTCCGTCAATTTACCAGGCTGGTGCAACTCTGGAAAATTTGTAAATTAGATGCTGTGAGTCAAGTAAAATTATTTTTGAAATAAACATAATTAATTTTAAAAGATCCCCTAATAGAATCACAATCTGTTAGCAGTGAGCAAGCCCCAGTCTGAATCACTTTGGGCCATTGGGAGTTATTTTACACAATGAGAGTTGACACATGGGCCAGAAGGAGTCGACAACCCCTGGAGAATGTTATCATCCCTCATGACAGTCATCACCTCTATCTGAGGTCAGCAACCCCAGCTGGGAGCCATTAGCCCAAAGACGTCACTATGGCTTTTAAGAAGCTAGCATTGGAACTGTGTGGTACAGCTGTAACTCCACCTGTGGGATGCATCCCCCCCCCCCCCCACCCCCACCCCCGGCAATGGCACTGTTGCTCCCACTGGAGATGCTCACTTCTTTGGGGATTTTACTAGGAGTAAAAGTGATTTCCCCCTGGGGATCCAAGCACCCTTTGGCAGAATGACTCCCATATTATGGTGCTGGGTATCACTCTATCAAGCTGTCAGCGGATGTTTTACAGATCACATTCCACAATCAAAATACAGCTCATCTTGCGACAAATTTCCTAGCTCTACATGACCACTGTCTAAATTGTGTTGCGGACCAAGGGGGGAACTGTGGGACCACTTGGGGCACCATTTTTGAGTACCTCCTCCATTCAATGTTAGTTGGAGCTAACACCTGATTTGTGTATAACATGGATTTTATAGAATCATAATCATTTGTTTTCTTTTTGAAGGTTGTTTGGTTTGCAGCATGGCTGGGAGTTGTTCTGCTAGGAATTGATGTTGGTTTAGGAGTGGGAGTAGTTATTGCACTTGCAGTGGTATTGTACAAGTCCTCAAGGTTTGTTGTGTAGTTTTTTTAACAATTTACAAGTCAATTGAATTACGTGACAACTTTTAACATGCACATGTAACTTCATAACTGATCTTGTACTTCAAAATCTTTAGGCCACCAGCAACACTTCTTGGCCAAATTCCCAACACAGGAATTTACAGAGATCTACAAAGAATTCCTTCAGTAAGTAGAGTAATCATACTAATTTGTGAAGTAGCAATACAAAGTGAAATGGTAGTTATTTCTAGTCTTGTTTCTGTGTTCCTTGTAGGAAGTAATGAGTCAATCATTGCATTGTCTCTGTAACTTGAAATTCAGTCATTTTCAAAAGATACGTGTGTATACTGCAACTAAATTTCTTGCTGAAAATTATATACTAATAAAAATTATTGTTACTGTGCTTGGAACATTAAACAGTAGAAGTAGCCTGCAAGAGCAGACACCTTTTCCAGCACTTGATTCACTCACCAAGAAAAGTTGTTGTCTGAGCAAGTTAGCTCTCAGACATGATGCCTGATGTCATGTCAAAGAAGATTCTACATTATAGTTGTCACATTGTTGAAACAGTTGTCACTTTTATAAAATAATGTCCTCCCCAATGTTGATCCATTTTTCACCCACTGGTAAAAATGCAAATATCAACACTTGAAAGAGACAGAAGGAGGACACAGAGAGAAATGAAAAATATATTGGTTGAGAAAGTGTGACCTTAAAAATCATCAGCTTTCATTGAGTTTTTTTTCAATAAAATTTGAGGCCTGTTGTACTCAAAAAGTGTATCATTTGGAATCGAAGCCTATCAAATTTCCAGTTACTCCTTCAAATTATTGTTGATATTTTTTTTTTTGTAGGCAAAGCCAGTTCCTGGTGTGAAGATATTTCGGTTTGAGTCAACAATTTTTTATGCGAATGCTGAGTATTTCCGCAGCACTTTGATAGAACTTACTGGCGTTGATCCACAGAATCCTCATCGGCATTGTAGCATCGGCAGTGGAAGTTCTGTTCATTATCGATGCAGTCCAGAAAGTCCTTCCATTGAGATAACTAGACCGATTTTTCCTGGTTCTACTGTGGCAGCGCACACAGCATGGGAAAATGGGGTACTGTAATATCTTGTTCCTTTTTCAAAAAACCATGAGTAATTATTGCAAGACTTGTGAAGCCTTCTTTGGAGGGATATGCATGTCCCCATTCTGAATTTCAATACCCTTTATTTTGCTTAGTGAGGAGCAAGCCATGTCCTTGTTACTCTATTACTATAAAAAAAATTGTATTTGTGCTTTTCTTTATCATTGTTACAGTTTCAATTTGTCTTTATGTCATTAACCCTTTAAGTCCCAATAGTGACCAAGATCAATTTTCTCCTAACAATAACCATACACTGTTTAGAGATCAGTTATGAGAATTAATAAAATGATCATCTGAGAGAAAATGCCCTGATCTATCATCAAATTCTCTCAACTAATTCCTTAAGGAAATGTTGGAGATCAGTTTGGAGAATTTGTATGTGGATACTGGGGCTTAAAGGGTTAATTGTTGCCCTTAATTTTCATCTGTGTTACATGTATGTTACTGTTACAAGGGCGTGCTGCTTGTCGAGATTTCATCCAAGCAGTGTTTCACTAGTCAGAAAATACATTGATCTATGTTTTACTGTCTATAAGCAAATCCATGGTTAAATACACTTTGAAGCGGGGGGGGGGGGGGGGGGAGACATGATGTAATGGTACAATAAAAAAATTATAATTCACTCCTTTTGCAAGTTAAGTTCCTCAAGAGGTTGCAGTGCATATCAGCGTGTAAAGAAAGTCATGTCCGATAGCCCGGCGCTAGTGGATTTTGCTATCGGGCAGGTGATTTTTGTTGTTAACTTGCCCAATGGGCATGTGCTGTTTTTCAGGGGAATTCAAATTACAAAAGGATTGTAATCAATCCTGCTAATCAAAAAGGGTTTTGGAGCTAGTTGAAATGACTTGTGGGCTAGTACATGCTAGCTACAGCTTGCCCGAATGGCAGGCTGTAAAACTGACTTTCTTTGCACCCTGCATATTCTTTCTGCTAATGTGTAATGACATAATTTCTGCTGTGAAAGAGATTACACACCAAGGAAAAAATTGTTGAGAAATATGACTGTTTTGAATGTAGCAGATATGGATGCACTTAAGCTTGGAACATGAATGGCTGAAAGATGACTTATTACAGATACATTTCTGGTCTTGTCAAGCGTATGGGTGGAAACTGACTCAAACTTTCTCAAAAGACATAACATTTTTCCCAAAGTAAACGTCAGCATTATTATTAATTTTTTGTGTAAAGCAAATTTTAACTTGCATATCCAGAGAAAATTTGACCAGTATTTTGAAGGAGACTTTGGTTTGTTAGCTTGTCATTTTTCTTTATTTCAGGAGGTAGAGTTGCCCTTATGTGACAGTGAAAACAATGATAATAATTCTGCAGAGAATTCTTTTCCAGTTCATGCCATAGTTATTGATGCCAGCACCTTTAATTTCATTGATACTCAAGCAGTAAGCACACTGTTACAGGTGAGGCTTGGAGATGTGACATAAACTGCATACACATGTTAGGTTAACATAATAATTTTTAGCTTCAGGCAAAGGTTATTAATTTAACTTTAAGGTAAAATTTATTGTCTCTTGCCTTTCATCAATAGCTGTAAAACTAAATGAAATTTCTTTGTACAGTCTACATGCTCCTGTTTTCAGGCAGTACTGCATGTCCAATAACAATCATGTTTATAATTTTAAATACATAAGTCAGTGTAAGTTTAATATAATGATTAATATTAATACATTTTTTCTTTCTAGCTTGGTGTGGAGTATGAAAGGATTGGGGTGAAATTTTACTTGGCACACTGCAGATGTAAGTTTTGATCTACATTATAATAATTATCTTTTTAGAAGATTTCCATCTAAAAAATATTTTGAAGGAGTGCACAAACCCAAAATTGCTGCCCACAAAAGTTTCTTGCCAGCCTTATACTCCTGGGCTCCAGGAGAGGGATGAGACACCATTTGATTAAGATAGGTAATACATACTTAAGATACAGTCAGTGGTCTATGTCTGACCACTTCTCGTAAGAGACCACCTCCCATAACAATTCTCCCTAAATGTTAGCTCAGCATTCATGGCTGGTAAGGCAAAAAATATGCGCCAGAGGTGCAATTTCCGAGGAGGGGGAGGGGGGGGGGGGTGGTAGTGGAGTGAGGGACATGGCCTCACTCTCGCTGGGAAATTTAGGAGCTAAGTTCTCTAAAAGTCATTCCAAGACCTTACGTAAATTGGCATTGTTATCTTTAGACAATAATTTAAAACATTTCATTCCAAAAAATTTACTCCGTCTTCAATGTTCTCTTTCTAAAATGCATGGACCTCTTTGATGAAGGAGATCCTGGTGGTTCAATTCTCATAAGCGACCAGTAAATATTTGCATTTTTCGGGTGGTCATCGAGGGGAGGTTTAACTGTATTTAATAGATAATTTGTATTAATGGTTTGTGTCTCAGTTAGGGGCTATACTTAGATAGTTTATCTTCCAGTCAGTTGAGTGGCAAGCTGTAGGGGCAGCACAGTGAGGCTGAATGAAGCCAATGAGAGGAGAATTCTCATTTTATTTTAATTTGCCAGCTATTGGACACAACCCAGTGCTTAGTGGGGATGGGTACGAGCAGGGACCATGCGAGGCAACTCCCCTACCCAATCCAACAAAGCATGATCGTTAGATACTAGGACAGGTTACTGCCCAGAAACTGTTAGATCAGTTCTTTTATGTTCCTCAAGGGTCAGATCAGTGAACATGTTGTGACATGGGGTGGCAGTTTCTTATCCAAAAAGACTAGAAATTCTAACTATTTGCAGATGTCAGAGCACTGCAAAGACAGCACTTTCTCCTTGATTAGCTTTTAAGACCTTGAGTCTTGGTCTGGCCAGGAATTGAACCCAGGGCTACCACAGTGAAGTCTGGTTAACCCAACTAATTGAACTAAACCGATGGTGCAATGAACTGGCCGGGGAAAAGGGAAGTAGTCTTTGGATGATGGTATCATACCTAGAGCAACTACCTCTCCGATAGGCAACAGCTTTGTAATCATGTGATGCTATTTAATTTTCCTCCAGTACTCATGCATGAAACATTAGTTTTAAATGTTACTTTTCTTGTTACTCTTCAGACCACATTCGTCAAATGCTAGAGAAAGCTGGCTTCATAGCTAGAATAGGAACGGAGCATTTATTTGTATCTGTCCATGATGCTGTCATACACGCTGTTGGCATTCATTCTGAGGTGAGGACAGTGGATTGTTTCTCCATCACACTCTGCTGCTCCAGAAGCTACTCCCCTAGGGAAAGTAATTTGAGCCAAGACCCACCCACCACTCCCCCATCCTGAGACAGTCAAACACACCCATCTGAAAAATCCACCTTAGGCTCTTGTTTTCCTTTTGGTTTCCACTAGGTAGTTTAAGTACAGACATTTTTGAGCGATGCATGTCAACCAGAAGTAGACTTTTTGCATCCTTGGCAGCAGTTTTGCCCACGTTTTAGGGAAAATCCTGTCTCAAGAGTAAAGATACTTAGCAATACAAATTTGCTAGCGTTTTAAAATGGAAAAGGCATCACTTTCTGTTGACTTGTGTCATTCAAAACCATCTTTTCTTTAGCTGCCTTATGACTGTCTGTGGGGTGGTTATGGATATTTTCTGGCCCCATGCAATGTGTAATTTATAGCAGCTGCTTACTGTTTAGTTTTTTTTTTTTTGGTGGTGTTGTAGGATAACTCTCATTCCTCCCCAGTGATGAGTGACACTGAGTCAGCCAACATGGCAGTAGAAACTGGATCCTGAAATCCACCGGTTTGTAAATGTTGCTGAGGCATTATTTTTTCTTTCTATCAGTTGAAGTACTGTAAACTGCTGCTTAAGCACTGAGCTCATAAATCTTTGTAAGGGGTTTTAGGAAGGCATATAAAAGGAGGGGTGTGTATCCAGGGAGGCTTATCAGCAAAAAAGAAAAGGTGCTTCAAAACAATCTTTAGCGGCGCTGATCAAAAACGTTTTTGTGTTTTAACACTGGTTTTTGGTGAGGTTTCAAAATGTCTTAATTAGTCAAATTCGTTTCAATACAAGCCAGTGGGGGGCTTATAATCAGGGCCCAGTTGTTCAAAGGCCGATTAGGGCTAACCAAGGGTTAAATTTTAACCCAGGTCCCTTTTTCTTTTGTTCAAAAGAATTTTCCCGGATTATTTTTGCTATTCGTTTTAAGCCATTTAATCATCAAACTGTAGACAAAAAGAATAAAACTGATTTTGTTTTTTAAGCTTTGAAATCTGAATTCAAATTTCGCACTAACCCTGGGTTATCTTAATCCTGCTTTGAACAACCTGGCCCTGATGTATTTTGGGCCGATAACTGGAAAGGCTTATAAGGGTGGGGGGGGGGGGGGGGGGGGGTCATAAGTGGGGTAGCTCATAAGTGTGGGAAGGCTTTTAAGTGGGGTTGCTTGTAAGTGGGCGTATAAGTGGGGGATGGGCGCGTATAAGTGGCAAAATTGATTTTCCTTATACAAATGTACGAGGTTTGGGTGGCTTGTGACTAAATAATAGATCAAGGGCTTTTAAATTTTAAAAGAAAGGGAAATTGAGGTAACCATGGAGGTTTCAGTGATAAATATATCTGTATGCTTTGATAATATTTACACTATGTTTTTATTTTCCTTTAGGTTAAAGTCTAATGAGAACGTAGACAATGTCAATCAGAAAAGCATGCCATATCAGCCATTATCACGCTGCAATCAAGGCTTTGATTACCATCCTGGTGATTAGTAAAGTTTCACAACCAGACATCTTTGCTGCTAAAGAAGAAAATAGAACCTGTAAGCGAGAAAAGTTGAAGACATTAAAGAATGGGCGTCATCTTGACTAAATTCCCACTTCCTGTAGATGTAGAAGATTAGTACAGCTGTAACATAGTGGAAGCCATACAATCATGCTGAACATGAGCTGAAAGATTTGTGATAATTTAAGTTATGGTGATTTAAACAAGAAAACTTTTCATGAAAATGATAACTATGGATGTCGGTTTTAAAACTTTTGAAAATTTTGTGAAGAAGCTGGCATGGGATTAGCCAAGGAGAATGGCTGAACGTTCTCCTTGTGAAAGTTTTTCATTAGAACAGCCCATACAAGCCCAAAATTCTGAACTCAGGATAATCAACAATAACTTAAAGTCAACGTGAATTTGTCATTGCTTGGTTGGTAGTATAAGCCAAACCAAAAAAGCTATGGTGGGAGGCGGAGGGGGAGAAGATCTTGGAGACCTTGAGAATCACTCTTTCTGTTGTATGAATAATTTAAGTAGACTGCCTCTAAAACAGAAAATTTAGAGTACATGAAATTGTCAAAATCGGATTTGGGAAAACATGATCCCTTCAACCTGCAGGGCTGTGACTAAGGGTTGGGATTTTCTCTGGCTTCTTGGAGAAGAGACAAAATAGAATATAAAGAACATTGCTGCTAGCCGTTCAATTTCCCACTACTGAATGCATATACCCAGAAACATGAAAGCTTAGTGACAGCCCTGCTTAAACCCAAGGCAAACTTCCCCCTCACCCTTGTACCCATAGTTTTTTTAGAAATATTGCTTCAGAATTATTATTTATATAGCACATATGTAAATCTTTAAAACAATTTTATATTTTAAAGTAAAACATGTGACGAATTAGTAGTATTTGTAAACTAAAAACACTATTTTTGCTAAAGCACCGAGAAATATTTTACCATTGATTTCAGGCTAAGAAATTGTTGTGTGAGGAAATAAAAAATGATGTCACTTACCATCAAGTGAGTATTGATACACCCTAGCTACAGCGTTAACAACAGAAACCGACTACTTATAACATTGATATGTGTATACATTTTGCCAAACATCATTTCTTGGACAGTTTTGACTATAAAAAAAATTAATTAAAAATAGGAAATTTTATGTTTCATGCCAAAAACACAACCCTTTAGAAAAAACCCACATTGGCTACCATTCAAATTTGAATAATTCCAGGTGCCCTTGTAACCACTCAAGAACATTCCCAAAAACCATTTTCAATGTATTTTTACCATACACAAAATAAAAGAAATTATTTCAGATTTTGATCCCAGTCATGGGCTAACCCCTTAAGAAAAATCCCAAAATATGGCTGTCGGCCTAAATCAAAATGTTGGTATTTTAAATGGTCCAGGTGCGCTTGTTACCACCCCAAAACTGTGCCAAAAACCATTTCTCAATGTATTTTTACCGTACACAAAAACAGAAGAAATTTCTAATGTTGACACAAAATCATGGGCTAACCCCGTTAGAAAATCCCAAATTGTCGCTGGCGGCGTAAATGGAAATTTTGGTATTCTTCATGGCCCAGATGCCCTCACTACCACTCCAAAACATTGCCAAACCCATATAGAAGTAGAAGAAATTTCAAATTTTGACTGAAAATCATGGGCTAACCCCTTGGCTTTAAAAAAACTCCCAAAACATGGCTGTCGGCCAAAGCTGTAATATTGGTGTTCTAAATGGCCCATGTCTTACCAAATGGTAAACACCATTTTAATCTGCAACAAAAATTTACATGCTTTGCAATAAAAAGGTATAAATATACCTGTAGTTGTGCATTTGATCATATACCTAAATATCAATATTTTGTACACAAGAAATAAATTCAGGAACATTATATTTACTTGGATCCACTTTACTAAAAAATTTGGACTTTCCGAACCAGTTTGACAGCTGACAGGCTTGCCAAAGTAGGCCCCAGACAAATTTTAAACAAACTTAGTTATAATGGATCCCTTTCAATGACCATGTTTTGATTTAAAAGCAAGCTGCTAATAAAAATTTCAGTCTTGATATAATTTATAAAGATTTTTCATACACATATTTAGGCTGTATTTAATTTAATGCACATTTCTGTATTTACTTGAATAAGTGCTGCATTATTAAAGCCCACCCTTGAATGAGCAAATGAGCAAAAATTTAGGCAAATGAGTTAATTAGCGCTGCCCACAAATAAGCACTGTGGCCTAGATGCAATCAACATCAAACGGCGCTCTGTTAGTTTAATATGGGAAATAATACCATTATAACTTAAAACAATACTTTGTTGTCCCCCTCTAATAATTGCCCCATTTAAGGCCCTGAAAAACTTAATAAGCGTTGCAGTGGTTATTCAAATAAATATGATATATCTTTCCTTGGACTTAACAGAAGCCTCACATCATTTTGGCCTTCAGGCTTTGTATGCACTCTTTCTTCCTGTGATGTACCAGTATCTCTCAAGGAACCCTATTGTCCTGGCCACGTCAGTCGTACAAGACTGAATAAAACTATCCATTGGATAGCACATTAGATTGCTTTATCCACATGGATAGCACTAGCCATCTTTTGAACAATGAGGACCAGTACTGTAAAGATAATTTAAATACCCGCATGGCAGGGTAAGAAAATGAAATAAAGGAAGATTATCTTACTAAAGCTATTTCCATAATAGACTGTCACTGACTTTCTATTGGTTCACTGGCATAACCTGTGTGAAACGAAGGAGTGTAATTTACAGACTCTTCAAGTGATTTGCTCTATGTCAGCAAACCAATATGAAAGTTGGGCCTATTCCCTACACTAAATAACTTAGGGGAAAATAAACGTATTTTCTGGTGCAGAAATTTTTTTTTATGGAATTGAGCCAGTATAATAAACGACAGTTTTTTTCAAAAAACAACCTCAGTATGTTCAACCTTAAAAATGTTCAATCTCTGGATTAGGTGGCCACCCTATATTAAGTGGCTAGCAAGAAAAGACTAGTAAATTACCTGTTTATTATAATGGAAAGTTCTCCTACTGTTGTCACCTCTATTAGCAGCCATCAAGTGCTTGATTATAGCAAGCCCGTTGAGGCATTATTCAATTTTTGAATTCAATGTTAAATAATATTAGAAACTGAAGTTCAATGTCAGTTCAATTTTAGTTCAATGAAATTCTCCCGACAAAGTCAATTCATTGGTAATTCAGTTGAATTGAAATTGAATTGCATTGAATTGGAATTGAATGTAAGTGTTGAATAATGCTACAATCAGCTTGCCATACTTGATACACTCAGTTGGGCTATGAAGAAGAATTTGACGAAGGAAACTATAGTCCCAGAGAGGTGATGACGGATTGTGGACCACTAATGCTCCTTCCGTTACATGTTTCTTTCAAAATAAAATGATATTTCTGCTAAAGTTATGCTAATTATGCTAACTTATGATAAACCTCTATTGAGTGGCCAACCTCCATTAAGTGGCCACTTGCTGGTATCGGACGGTGGCCACTTAATAGGGGTTTACCTTTATTTTTTTGGTTCTCAGATGTCCTTAAAAATTGGAAATATCTGCGACCATTTTGCAGCAGGCAAAGCAACAACCAAAGTCAACTGACCATCATGAACTTATCGGTGTCACTGCTGATGCTAGGCATAAAATATTCAAATCATGTGCCCAGGGGGGTACTCCAGATTTCAAGTGACAGGGATTATCGAGTGGGGAAAAAATCAAAACCCAAAAAAATCCCTGCACCAAAAATATTAAACCATTAAATGATGTAACATAAAAAAATAAAAACATTGAATGTTTTTAAATTGAATGTTTGAGTTGTACCTATTTGCAGAACTACACAGCCCGGATACGCAGGTGCTACCACAAATCTTCAGATTGTTTTGAATACCCCCAAAAATCCCTACTTAAATCAAGCAACCCCAAAAATCGTTCAATCATCTGCATCACTTAAAATGTGCAGTACCACACCCTGGGATCATGGGATCTATAATAATAAGTGGATATGAGCATTATTAATGCCACATTAAAATAGGTATCGCTGCCAAGCCAAATAAAATACAGCTTTCACAAGTTGTGAACTTGCAACACCAGTGTGATCAGTGATGTCACTAGACAGGCGGGGGAGCTGAAGGCGTTTGTATTGCACCATATGACGGTTTAGGAGTGTAAACTCCTCCTGATCTACCCTGTGTTGCTGCACTATAAGGGGGAGGTTGATCATTTGTTGCAGTTGTCCCAGGGTTGTATGGTGGAGGAACGGCCGTCTGATGTTGTTCATACTGAGGTGGGGGGTAGTATTGGTAGCCTTGTTGGTAGGGTGGAGGTATCTGTCCCACGTAGGGTGGGTAAGGCTGCGGTGTAGTTCTCGTTGTCCTCACGGTCGCTGTTGTAACTCTCTGTCCTACAATCACTCTTCCATGGTGAACTCGACGCCTTCTGCAAGCGTAGTAAAAGCACATGGAGAGCAAACAAGAGAAGATGAGAACGCCACACACTGACCCGATGATAACGGCCGTAGGATCATAACAGACTGAATCGTACGAACACTTTCCGTCACAACAGTACTCATAGAATCCACAATCTGTGTCACTAGAACATGAATAACCCAAACAGTCAGATCTGCATCGACCGCTACAGCAACTGAGTGAACTCTCAGAGGTGGCGCAATCGGAATTATCGGAACAAACTTGACCGAGGCAGCTTGAACCAGAAATACAAAAATGATTGCAACACACTTCAGATGAACTGCAGGAACTTGAGTCATACCGATAACACCACCCATAACTCTCAGCGAAAAAACAAGAACTAACAGTTAAAAGTACAATCAGCAAAGCTCGGAATGTAAAAACAGCCATGGCTTTTCCTGGATCGACTTGCTTGAATGTTGTCCAATATGGCTTCCACGAATCACGCTAACAACGACGTCATGACTAAAATCCTGACCTGGTGGGGGAGGGACAGGATAGTAAACCTCCCTATCTTCCATCTCTATCTCCTCCCTACTTTTTGGGCAATTTCTTCCTCCTATCTTGACTTAAGCCTTCGAGGAGCCATAAACCTATTTACATCGGGTTTTTGTGTTTCTTGGGTCTGGACACATTTAATTTGTTGGGTGAGCCACAGTTGACTCGAGCCCCGGAGGGGGCACTTGGGTATTTTTTGGGTGAGTATGTGCCGCCCAGGACTCCAAATTGGAACCCCGTTCTAAAAAATATTTCCGCTAAAATTAATACCCCGATCTAGAATTCGCCCTAAAACTGATACTCCGTTCTAGAAATGGGCTAATTTTTTATACTCCGTTCTAGAAAGTTTGTTAATTGAAATGGCCCTGTTTTTTCAAAAAGATATTTCTTTATTTGTTCGACTTATACACCAAATAAATGCTTCTTCATAATCATCCGAAGTACTGGAGCTCTCATCCATTCGAAATATTATACCCCGTTCTAGAAAACGCCTCTGAAATGGATACCCCGTTCTAAATCTGGAGCTTCAAAACCACGACCCCACTGGGCAGCACATACCAACCACTGCAGGCCTCTAGCCTGTGTACAGACGTCCCCCCTCCCTCAGAAAAAAATCGAGAGAAAAAAAGTCTCTTTCCCGATTTTTTCTGAGGAAGTGGGGACGTCTGTACACAGGCTACAGGCCTCTTGATGGGGGAAATTGCAAAAACGGGAAACAAAACAGCAATGGAGTGGAAAGGGTTAGCCCATTCTACCACTTTCCTTCCTCTGTCTAGTTCCTTGCCATCTCTTTGTGATTTCTTAGTATCCTCCTTACCCCAGGGGAGAGCATGTTCACAGGATTCTCTACTTCAAAACAAGAGTATGGTGACCACCATTTTTTAAATTTTATTTTCATGACTAGTGCCTCCTTTCAATGAAAACCAAATTGGCAAAATCTATGTTCAGGTTTTTTTTTTACCATTTTATTGAATATATTGCAAAGCTAGATAGAGCTAAAATGAGCCGAATTGCACACATCAAAACCTGAGCCTTCACTTTTTGTAGCATTCAGATGCAAAGTTATTCAATAAAACAAGTAGGCAGGGAATCAGACAGCTAGGGATTTCTTTTGCTTCAATTTTTCTTCTATTTTCCCATGAAAGTAACTGGGGGCCCGCCTCTTAATAAAAGCCATGTGGACAAGAACAGAATAAAGCCAATTTCTGTGAAATATCGATAATTATTGTATCAAGGAAGAAGCCATGCCCATTTGTCTAGTTTTGGGCTCTCCACAGTTATTGCCAAAGACCCCTAAGTAGCAGTATTCATCAGCATTGTGTGGTAAAAATGAGCTGTTAGTAACCCCTACTTTCACACATTTTTATCATCTTCTTGTCGACTTGTTACATCAGTTTACGAAATTTCATTGAAAATCTATGTTAGTTTCTTTCGCTAGGGAAACAGCTTGAGTAAATTAAAATACATAAACATATGCTTTGCATTTAGGCTTGGCTAAATCTTATTATTAAATCTTGTTATTATTATTTATTATTGTTTTATTATCATATTTATTATTATTAGTATGTGCGCCTTGATAACCAAAGTCAAATGAGGCAAAAAAATGTAGTAATATTATTACTCTGCTGATAAAGCCTGCATGAACTTTCACAAGGACAACAAAGTCACTCTGACAGGATTTCCTCATCCCCCTTGTTGGGATTTTGGTGACCAATTATGTTTCCATATTGGGGATTAAAGCTGGTATCTCCCTTATTACCATTTATGGGATCGATCGAGGAGGGTGTTTTGCACAGATATTCATGTCTATGAAAGCTGAAATCAATGCAATAATTGTCAATAACTTAGAACTAACACAAAATAAAAATTTATTACTTTTTTATCTCAGTTGTCTTTGAAACATCTGCTGGACCATACCATGATAATTTATGTAGCAGAATTAACAACCACTGAAGTCAAGAAATGGTCAGGATCCTTATGAATTTCATGACTTGTGACTCTGTTTGTCGCTAGGCATTAAAAATTATACAAAATATTCAAGTCATGAGATGAAAAATAATGTGTGACAAGGACATCATTAGTTCCAAACTTTGACAGACCCAACACCAAACAGTCCATTTTAAAAATGCGTATACCCTCCTGATCTATCCTGTGTTGCTGTACTGTAAGGGGGAGGTTGTTCATTTTCTACTGTTGTCCCATGGTTATATAATGGTGGAGGTATGGCCGTCTGATGTTGTTCATACTGAGGTGGGGGATAGCATTGGTAGCCTTGATGGTAGGGTGGAGGTATCTGCCCTACGTAGGGTGGGTTAGGCAGCGGTACAGTTCTTGTTGTGGTCCTAACGGTCGTGTTTGAAACTCTCTGCTCTACAACCATCCTTCTATATTGAGTTCGGCGTCTTCGGCAAGCGTAGTAAAAGCATATGGAGACCAAACAAGCGAAGATGAGCAAGCCTGCACACACGGAACCGATAGTTACGGCCGTATAATCATAACCATCATTATAACTGCAGGCTGAATCGAGCGAGCATGTTCCATAACAACAAATGTCTGAGAATTCACAATCTGAGTCAGTAGAACATGAGTAACTACAGTGAGATCTGCGGCATCGACTCGAACAACAAAATAGCAAACCACAATCGGAATCGGTGGAACAATAATGACCGAGACAGTCAGAGCCGAAAACACATTCATTGATACAACAAACTTGACCTGTTTTGCAGGAATTCGAGTCATACTGGGAACACCGGCCATTACTCACAGCAAAATGGGAGGAAGCAAGAGTTACAACTACAGTCAACGAGGCTCTGAATGTAAAAACGGACGCCATAGTTTCTTTTCCGCAAAGTCACACCAGAAATGACGTCATTATACAGCACCATATGTTCCTCTAGGAGAATTTACTCCCCCTGATTCCGTTTCTATTCCTACACTGTAAGCATAAGAGGGAGGATGATCACTTGCAACCGCTTCCCCAAAGCTGTTTGGAGGAGGCGAGGCCGACTGATGTTGTTCGTATTGAGGAGGAGGGTAGTCTGGGTGGCTATGTTGGTATGAAGGTGGTTCCTGTCCAGGGTAGGGTGGGGTACCTTCCGATGCATTTCTTGCGGTCGTAACATTGCTGGTTAAAACCCTTTGTCCTCTCCGGAGAACTTGGTGTTGGCGGTAAACGTAGCAGTAAAGGCAGGCAAAGAATAAACAGGCGATAATAACCACGCCCGCTATTACAGCGTAAGTTACGATTGGAGTGGTATCTGGGGAATCATAACTGGATGATTTAGGTGATCCGCGATCTGATTTAGTAAAATATAAATATCCCAGACAGTCAGATCTGCATCGACTCTCACAACAACTTTCAGAGACAGCGCAATCGGAATCCACGGAGCAAAACCGACCGAGGCAGCCAGAACCAAAAAAACATTCATTTTTGCAACAAACTTGAATTTCAAAACTACAAGAACTTGAGTTAGACTGAGTACACCAACCAATGCTCACAGCGAAAAGCGAGCAAGCAACAGCTAATAGCACAAGTAGTAATACTTGATGAGAAGCCATAACTCTTTTCTCTGAACGACTGGTTTGAATATTCATGAAAGGTAAGTCTCCCAAAGGTCTCAGCTGAAGGTCTTCCAAGAATAAGCCTTTTTTTTATTTCCGCATAGATTGATCACGTGATCAATTTTCTCTAAACACGAAAACAATTCGCTTTTGAAACATTTTGTTAGCACGAACTGAAAGAGCATATTAAAGTTAGGTAAACTATAAACTCTCAGCCATATATTTCAAAAGTAGCGATTGTAACGGCCGTCGAAAATTAGAAGGATTTGTCTGGGCCGGAAACACAACTCTTGCCACCCAGTCACGCTTGTGTGGTTTTCACCAAACGCACAGAACGCACTCAATTGAACCAATTATGCCACACTGTTAGTTGACATGTAACATTTTTACACATGTACATTTAATTTTGACGCTTGCAAATAAGCTTTCATGTCTATTATAATTTTTTAAAACTCAAATGGTGCGAAATTGTCATTTCTAGCCAGTTTTGGGCAAAAATAAAGGCCTTTCGACATGTAAATGCTCGCGTGATTTGATTCAGACTGTCTTGTCGTCATTTTTTCAGAAGTCTTTATTTTCTCAATGCCCTTCAAAGTGATAATAATAATTGTAGAATCTGTGCTCTTGGGCATAAATATATTCTTGGGTATAATTATGTTTTGGCCCTGCTACCATAAACTCTATTGTTTTATTATAAGTTGTTCAAAGGCCATTTTGTGGATCAAAGGGTTTATCCACATAGCTAAGCTTCATTAAATTGTGCTCGTAAAGGAGTACAATATGCCACTATACTAGCAGTGCTCATTAGAATTTTCTGAAATCATTTCAGAAAGTTATGAGCATTAGTTATTCGAAAACCTGATATGCTAGCTTTTTTTGAAATTGCTGATATTAGCACAAATGCAGAAAACAACCACGTAACATTTCGGTCAAATATTCAGACACTACAAATATACCTGAAGTCAACAAATTTAATATAAGAAACAGGAGGTAAAATTGCACATACTTCATTACATACTTCCGGGCAAATTATGCTGATCTCGTGCCAAAATAATGGTGGCATCGATCAATAAATGACCTATTTTGAAATACAAAAGGAGCCAAAAATACATAATATGTCAAAAGCACTTTTTTCGGGAAAATGATGGAAGGCATTATCGCAAGGATGAATTTTGCCAAAAATTGTGCTATCACAACTCATACTTCCAGCATCGTTTACACGAAAAAGTGGGAGAAACTTCAAGGTGTAATGATCCGCAAGGAAAGAAAGAAAGTTATGAGCATTAGTTATTCGAAAACCTGATATGCTAGCTTTTTTTGAAATTGCTGATATTAGCACAAATGCAGAAAACAACCACGTAACATTTCGGTCAAATATTCAGACACTACAAATATACCTGAAGTCAACAAATTTGATATAAGAAACAGGAGGTAAAATTGCACATACTTCATTACATACTTCCGGGCAAATTATGCTGATCTCGTGCCAAAATAATGGTGGCATCGATCAATAAATGACCTATTTTGAAATACAAAAGGAGCCAAAAATACATAATATGTCAAAAGCGCTTTTTTCGGGAAAATGATGGAAGGCATTATCGCAAGGATGAATTTTGCCAAAAATTGTGCTATCACAACTCATACTTCCAGCATCGTTTACACGAAAAAGTGGGAGAAACTTCAAGGTGTAATGATCCGCAAGGATGGCACTTGAGACACGAAATCAAGCGTATCAAACTTTAATCAAAACTCCATGATAATCGGCAAGCATGCTCTACAATATCCCATGATTCAAATCAAGCTCAAAATATCCAGACTTCCAGTAGAAATATCTCAATACATTACACACGGTACTTCCTACTTAATTTATAATATATTAAAAAGCTTTCTGATAGGAATGGGTTCACCAGGGGCTTAACCTTCCTAAATGTATATAGTGATGCCCTCTCAGTACATTCAAATAAAGAAAAACACTCAAAATACCATGGCGAAGTAAGAAAGTGTCGTTGCCTCTTTGAAAACCTTGAAATGCCATGGGATGAAAAAACAAACAGACAAACAATAACATGAATCTTAGATAGCCTTCTAAAAAGACGTTCTTAGGGCTTCGCCATTCATTCCGATCGGCAGAAGCGTCTGCTCGGGAGGCTAAACCCCCCGGGGGGCACCTCCTATAATGACCTATACGGGGAGGCTCCGCCCGAAAGGGGTACCTTTTTCAGGCTTAAGGTAAAATCAAAGGGTAGGGAATTCGGCATGAGTTAAAGTGTATGAAAGGGTAGGAAAATCTACTGAAATGTTTCGAAAAGACGCACATTATGCTATATAATTTGTACAGAAAAGTATCGTTGGTTGAGTGAGGGGCACCCATGTAATATTCTTTCACACTGCAAAATCGCCATAGCGCGCTACCTAATGAACTACGAGCGTTTCCTTAATAAACTGAGTGCTGTAAAATAACGCTCATTCCCAGGATCTCTACTTTTTTTACAAAGGACAAAGGAGAGTGGCGCTGGGGGCCCTGGGAACGATGTTGCACAGCATTAACGTGACTGCATGGCTGACATCACAGCGTCGTGTATAGATGGGAACAGTGCGTGATGATCAACTGCTGTAATCGCAGACTTTTCAGATGAATTTGTGAGTTTTCTGGTTAGAGTCGCTGCAACAAAGCAATAAAAATAAATTACTAAAGAGAAAATAAATAAAGCGATGAAGTAGATAACGAAAAGACCTTCTTTACAGTTTAAAGGGGGTTGTAACACGTGGAAGATCACAAAGTTTGCTTAGAGATTCTAAGCCATACATTTCGTACGTCATCAAAAACGCCACGTTTGTTCAAGAGTGAAACCTGGATAGCGCTATTCAGCGGATAAGAGTTAGGCCGAAAGCCAATTGCACTACCAAGTGGAAAGTCTGACTGAATATTCAGTGGCAGGAACAAAGTATTAGCCTTTAACATCCTCCTTCGCTTCTACTGAGTTTCTCGGCGTGCTTGGCACTGGCGGCATGTATTAATTTTGGTTTTAGTTCAAATGATGTGCCTGAGAAATTTATAAGAAGTACTTACAGGAACAGCCAGCCAGGTAAATATCAACTCCAAGCTTTTTAAACTCTGACATTAGCTGAAACAGAAGAGAGGGTAGAGGTTACTTTATTGTACAGAACATCAACAAAAGCGAGTAGATGGACTAACGTGTCGACTGGATGAGAGGGCGTTAAGATTGAATATTTGGCGGATAAGGGATGATTTAAAAAAAAGCACTACACAATAAAAGGGGGTAATTAAAAACAAATGGCCAAATTTTTAATGATCCCAAATACGATGTCACCTTGCGTATGGTACAAAACGGGAGCTGGGGACTCCAGGTGGAAGTTTTTTCGCCTGTGCAAGCGCCTCGCGAGGGAATTTTCCGCCATCGGCGACTTGAAGTCCCCACGTAGCTACCCGTGTTCGAGCAAAACTCTCGCACTCGAATTCCCGCCAGCAACGCGACTACAAAAGTGGTTTTTGAAAGTGGACTGGAAGTAAGACAAGATGCACTTTTCAGATGCAAAGATATACTCACCGATGGAATAGCGTGCAAAGCCATTGAATCAATGAAGGTGAAGCTGCTACCATCAATTATAACTGTGTGAATTCGTTTCTCCGACGTCTCGACCTCGACTGCCATATGGCCGTTGTTGTCGTTTATTTTCTGTTTATAGAACAATCACGGACCAGTCAAGCAATATACATAACTTTTCATCATGGTTTAATAGGGGCGCAATAAACCCACGCGAAATTGATAACAGAAGCAGAGAAAAGTTTTCTGACTAAGAAGTTTTCTATAAATTTTTCACCAGTAAAAAACAAACAAACAAACAAACAACAGGCTGGGTGAACAATTAGAGCGGGCGTAATATCGCTTTACAAGACCGGTTCATGCTACGTTGTGCCCGATGTACACATTACGATTTGCTGGACCAGTCTGGGGAACATTTTCTAAAGAAAACTTATGACCAACAAAATCGTTTCAATTTTAATTGGATATACCGTAAATGATCTAGTAGACACCCGGGATTTTATTTACTGAAATTTGAGGGTTCAAGGGGATGTCGCTGTTTAATAGATAGGTGGCGTTCAAAAGAGAAGGGCGTTTATTACCATAACTGTGAATAGCGTTCTTTCAGCGAAAATACTAAAAGGGTTAACAAATAGTAGAATATCCAGTCCACCCATTATCATTCAAATCTCAAATCCGATTTCAGAATCGTCGTTCAGGGTCATTGTGTTGTTATCGTTAGCCATTCCTAATGACATTAAAGCTGAGATAGAACAAGATGCAATACACAAACCCTCGTTAAAGCAGGAAACTGAATAAATTGAACGATTTTTCTCCTTTTTCTATTTCCCAGTATTTTGTAGTAATTTTCGAAGGGGGGGGGGGGGGGGGAGCGTCTATTAGACAGGGGCAAGAGAGAATGAACTTCTCTCTTGACAGGGGGCGTTTCTCAGAGAGGAGCTGGTCTAATACCAACTTCACATCGTAGGGGAGGCGTTTATTACAAGTAGACAAGAGGAGTTTATTTGAGAGGAGACTTCAACTGGATCATTTACGGTATGCTGTATTGAAATTTAAGCAGGCCGGCTGGCAGTCTTACCTCTAATTTTGGTTGTCCTTCAGTGTTGGGATCTAGTCCGGTAACCGTATAAAGGGCATTCCTGAAGCGCTCCACATTACCGAAGTACAACGTGGACTCAAATCTAAGCACCTTTATTCCAGATACCTCCGTGGCCTTCAGAGAAAAACAACATAATTAAGATACGCCCTCCGGACTGAACGAGCTGTTTAAAGAATATTCTTACACTTGCAACTTAAAACTGTTTTACATTTACTATTTGCCGTCTCTTCTATTGTTATAAAGTGTAGGGAACAACACTAACAAAGTAATAATCGGGGGTTAGGTAAGGATCGTTCTTATCTTAACAGACGTACCAAAGGACAGTTTCCAGTATCACGGTACAATTCTGTTTCTGTCACGCGTCCAAGTATAGCATAGTTTGACCTGAGAACAACAAAATATGTTATTTGACAAGCGTGAACGTTTTCTTTGTTTTTCGTTTTTACAGCTGCCCATAAGTATGTAAAAATTAGGAGAAGGCCAATTTCCGGATATCTTGACCGAGAAAAATTGGTCAATTAAGGATTTACTAAATGGGCAAAAGAAGGGGACAAAGCAGGCAACATAGATCCCGCCATCTTGTCTGCTCGGGTAGCCAATCAAGACTCACTTGCGTGGCAGGCGGTCAAAAGGGAAAGCTAAGGTTAGGATCTCGAGCGCGCGAGGAAGAAGGGAAGGGTACAGAACGCGAACCGCGAAACTAAGGCAGTCTGTATCAAGTAATAGACCAACTGGTCTATTGATGGTAGGGCTGACTGACTGGTTTACGGACTCGGTCTGACAAAAGAGACAGTCAGTATAAAGAACTGATTGAAATCCAGGAACACGACAGACTGACAAATGGGAAGACAGGAAGATTCACAGAACTAAGCGACAGGTTTCTCGCATTCTAACGGAACTGATAGATAGTTAATTCTCTCAGTTTGTTCGATTGACTTACTAATTCCTTTTCCGTTTGTTTACTTACCTGGAAAGGACTACAACAACAACAAACAGTGCACAAATGAGCCCGATACCAAGTCCTACATCCACTCCCATCAATATGACTCCAAAACAAGAAACGAACCAGACAATCTGAAAATAAACAAATCGTCAGGCATTTGTTTGCATAGATGGGTTGCGAAATTTATGAACTCCCTGCAATACGATTTCACTGCTTCTTTGAATCCACGTACTATGTTGAAATAATCACCTAGCGCACCTTAGTACGGCCATTAGAGTACTTATATGTTAAAGGTGTTTTAGTAAGCATCCTATAGAAAGCACCAGCCGACATTAACAGTAAGCTCACAGTACGCCGAGAGCACGCTCCACATACTCGCGTTATGGTAAGCTTTAGTGATATAAATGTAGCCCACTACGATTTAAATACTTTTTAAGACCGCTCCAGGGATATGTTCAAAGTAAACTCGCAGTTCCCTTACATACGCGCGGGAACGCCCCATGTATCGTTAACATAAATACATAGTGCATTGTTGTAACCTTTTTAGAATATCAAGAGTAAGCTGATGGGTACCTTTAAAACCAGAGGCCAAAAATAGTATTTCTGATGTTTTAAAGACATTAACGTTTCATTTTTTCATATATATCATATTACGGATGCACAATCAAACAGAGCGGTGTTTCCATTTTCGTGGGAAAGAGCGCTCCAAATGTTGCTAAAAATAAGCTGATCTGTGAAAATGCCCTTGTATAGGCTAAGTATGGCGGGGAGTTGCACGATCCTGCTAAAGGGTTCCTGCCTTCCCACAAGATGCACTTTCTCAAATAACTACAAATGCTTAGAGATCCTTGGATACACTGGCTTTGTTTCGTAATGATTATTTTTTAGTGACCCAAATCTCACCGCGTCTGGTTTATCTATTCTCCACAAAACTGGAAATCTGGAAAATTGCTTCAGCAGACCAATAAGGTTAGCGATGACAACAGCAGCTAGGATGGCCTGAAACAGGATAAAGGATACAATAACTGTATAAGAACACACTGATAAACCGGCGCTAAAGGGTGATTGCAAATGAACTTAGTCCTTCGTTACCTTGGGAAGATGGAAGAAAAGTGGGGCAATAAACAGCAGCACCAGAAGAATCAGGACGATCACAACTATGCTGCAAAGCTGTGGAATAGAATATACTTTAGTGATACTATACACTATACGGCGGATAAACATTGAGAAACCCAATTGCTCTATCAACGGGGTAAACCTTTGTCCCGTGCCTGTGGATAACAACATCCACGTTTAAAACATCTACAACCAGAACCAACCTATGCCTGTAAGCATTTCAATAAGCAATATTAAATATGCGTGGCGACTTTGCAGGCTTTTATTATTCTCTAATACTTTTTTTAAAATTTACTTTATCTTTATATAAATTTTTTGTGTATGAGCTTCTTGTAAACTTCGTGTAAAGGCTGTAAATAGTTTTGTTATTTATTTATTTTTATTATATGCTGTTTATAGATGTTGTTATTTTGTGGTCAATAAAAATAGTTACCTGTGTGACGGCGAGGTTATCTTCAACCACTGACCTCGCCAAAGCGTTGCAAATCGGAAAACAAGAGAAGAATGAACCTACGAAGTTACCCGCACCATACGCTATCAGCTCCTGGGAGGAAACAAGTCGATATGGCGTAGATATAAGAGAACTTTCAAAAATGGATTTCATTAGCCCTGTAAATAAGCGCGGCCTTCGGCGTTAATATGGAGTGAGCATGTCCAAGCGCACCGATAATGCAGCGCGTACCATTTGTCAGAACTGGTCTGCAAGACCAGTCCAGTGTTAAAGGGACGTCTACGACTATTAATCAGTCAGTCCAGCCAGATCAGTTCAGCCCAGGCTAAGCATAATGAGCTTCAGCCGGATGGGTTTTTAACGAACTGACTCTATCTGACTCTCGAAAAACTAAAAGAAAATAATTTCCGTTATTTACCCTCGGCAGTATTTATAGCACTAATGCTAGTTGGGCCGAGCAAATGACTGAAACAAGTAATTTAAATCGAACATAATAGGGTTAAGAATCACAACTGGTTGGCGGCAAACCAGTTGGTTATTTACAAGCGTGGACAACTGAGGATTTGAACTCGGGATTACCGAGAATTCAATTCAATTCAATTCAATTCAATTCAATTTTATTCACACTTCTGTAAAATATTTACATTATATATAGTAAGGTAGGAATACACTAATAAAGAAGAAGAAGAAGGAAAAAAGAAAATTAATGGCTTGGATAGAAGTGTACGGTGGCTTATTATATTTACCTGATTTGGATCCACTAAATAGCCATGTTTCTTGGCAAACATTTTAGAAATCGAAATGTTTGTAGCAAAGATAACCACTGCGATGACAAAGGCATCTGAGAAGATGTTGGACACCAGAGAGAAATTGGGCACGCTCAGCGGGGGAAGACTGAAATTAAGAAAAAAAAGATACTGTTAGGCTATGAGTATGTCAGGGTCGCTTCTTCGCCTAAGAGGCGATATTCCCCGCGCTTGCTTGTTGCACAATCGCTGAATTTTTTGGGAAAAAAGAAGCTTAAGGGTGCTCTGAACCCGCTCCTTACGATTTTGTGAACTTTTTATAAGTTGATTTTGGATATGCTGAATAAAACGTTCTCATTAAAAACGGGAGCACCGAATTCTTTTGTGAGTTATTAACACTTAACGCCAAAATTAAATTTTACTACTGTCGCTATGGCAACCTTTTTCGTTTAAATAATGAATATAACTTGTTTACTAGTAATCTGCGGCGTCTGTTTGATGCCATTAATTGTACATGAACTGAAAAGGTGTAGCAGACATATTGACCACTCAAAATGAAAGTACTCAAAAATTCTGAAAATTTTTGCCAGCCATCTAAACAAAATTTGATTTGAACGGTATTCCAGTTTTAAATATTGCGTCATTTTCCTGGAAAATGTTTGTTTTTAAAATTTAGATACAGTTTTGGGTCAGCTGTGAAACGGACTTTTTTTGCAAGTTGATTTTGAAAAAAAATTGGGCTGTTGTTGATGCTTTAACTATGGCTTACCCCTTTGGTATAAAACCTAAGATAGACACTCCGAAGTTTTTGTTGATTGCTGCTCCATATGAGATTGCAGTACCCACGACCACCTAGGGAAGGAAGTAAAAGAGAAATAAAAGACCTTTTTCAACAACCTTCAGAAAACAATATCTGCATGTCGGCTATCTGCAATTACAATTAAACCGTACCTTCATTAAGCGGCCACGTTCGGAGTACTGGCAAGTGGCCTCTCAATAGAGGTTCGTCATAAATCAGTATAATCTTTAGTAGAAACGTCACATTATTCTCAGACAAAAGCGCGACGAAAGAAGCATCACTGGTCCAGAATTGGTTGTCACTTTCTATCTCAGACTGTTTTTCCCTTCATCATATTCTTGAAATCAAGCCAAACTTAAGTTCCCAATCTTTTCTACAATAATTTCGGGACTTTGATTACTGGCCGCTTAACAGAGGGCGGCCGCTTAATAGAGGTTACAATATAGTTGTTTCGTCCAACATGCACAGTCGTTTCGCATTTCACCGAGTGTCGCTCTCAGAACATAACTTTGTTCTTGTGTTACAAATGACGGGTGTGTGACAGGAAGGAAGAATCGTCAGTCAGGCAAATTAAATCAATAAAAAAATTCAGGACTAAAACTAAAAACTGCAATGAAATTCGACAAAGCGAAAAAAAGGCATTCCTTCAAAAATGGTGATCAAGAGGATCTGAATAAGATTAACCGACTAGTGGCAAAAGGTGAAAAATATTTGAAAAATATTTTAACCGGCTACCGACAACCAACATGTGGGCCCACCATTCGAGCCCCCAATCAATACTCAAATGTGACATTCTAAAGTCATTTAAACATGAAACTTTGACTTATAAAGAGATTATGGGAGTTTAACACTGACCACAAGTAGTTCGCCTGGTATAGGAACTTTGAGCTTGTTTTTGAAGCGTTCGTTCACGTGTTTTAGCCCAATTAACACTGCGAGACACAACACGCCGGTTATGATGGAACCAACATTCGCATGAGGGAGATTCTTAAGCATATGGATGACGCCCTGAAAGACACAAAAGATAAAGTCAAACATTCATTGAAGTCAGCAGAAATCAGGGGACAGACTGCACTGATGTTAGAGTGAAATTGTATCCGTAGTTCGCGTCATGCGCGCACCATTTTGAATTTTAATGACGTCACTGCTGGCCGTATTGTTAAGAACCAACCTTTCTCTGTAGCCCCTGCTAAAGGACAATTTTATGATGACGTTATTTTACTACAGCTCCCAGAATCCTTCAGTTTGTTGTTTTCTTGTGCAGATAGGCCATTTGGCATTTATGGATGGAAGCGAGATTAGAGTTGACCTTGTTTTGGTACAAACCTTCCTGCTTTTTAATGTAAATCAAGTTATTCTTATGCTAACTAGCATTTTTCAAGGACAATTTCCATAACAAAGCAAAGAAGGTTTGTATCAAAACAAGGTCACCGTCAGCCTCGCATTCACTCGAAGACTAGGGTACTAAGTCCACCACTGTTAAATGGTCTATTAGGGCTATTGTTTTTAAACCTCCGTAGGATTGGCAAATTTAAATACGAAAGCAAAAACGAATGAATTATGGTAGTTTTGCAAGCTATAGCTGTTTTGAAAATGCATCCAACTTTTAACAATTAATTTCTTAAAACAGTGGAGACTTGTTTAGCTCAAGCGTAGTGGTTGGTCCTCTTCGAATCATACATGTTATAATCTTTTTACTAAAAATGCGTCTAGTTTCCGGTCTCTCGTCAGAAGAGTCAGAACGACTTCTAGTCTCACCTTTGGTGCAACGAATGGTTTTGCAAACTGCGGCACCTTGACACCAAGAATGTGCTTCATTTGACTGATTACAACCAACACCGCTGACCCTGTGGTGAAACCGCTGATCAAAGGATCGGACAAGTACGTTGCCACAACACCTAGGTGAACAGCTCCCATGACAATCTAAGGTTAGAAAACCAACAGGAAAATCAACCCTGCGTGAAGAGGTCTCTTCCTTTCTTCCAAGGATTTAAAGGAGAAAAAAGAAGTCTAGCTTCGTCCGCAAGAGGGTTTGAAATTAACGCAGTGTTTTAAACAAAGGAATGTCTAAGGGAGATTCTAAGGGCAAACCTCCCCACCCCCCCCCCCCCCCCACCTTGTTCTGCCAAGCGTGCACAATGCTAGGTAAGGGCGCAAAGTAGTCGAGTGTTGTGGGAAAAAATGACCTGGGCCAGAGCCTTCGTTAGCAGTGTCCAGCGGAACTGTTAGTGCTGACCAAAAGGATCGCAGTCTCTGGGAACGAGATTGGAAACGGTGATACGGAGTTATGTTATGATAAGATAGATTTTTTAAGTTTCAAATTGAGGTGAATCTCTTCTCAAGGCCTTTTTCTAACCTCGGAGAATAGTTTTTGTTTTGTCAATGCCGGTAGACTCACTCCCATTCGATTTATGGTTTTATTTTTGACTGACATTTCAGACTATCGGGTCTTCCTTTTTTCCTCATTCTACTCTAGAATCGCGCTACTAACCTGTATGATTCCTATAAGGAACGACAGGGTTATGGCAATTTCTAGTTTGGCTGCGTCCTTTGGGGTCCATAAGCTGCTGCTGGGAGTTGGAGAGGGACTGGGACCCGTAC
This sequence comes from Porites lutea, assembly GCF_958299795.1. NCBI lineage: Eukaryota > Metazoa > Cnidaria > Anthozoa > Scleractinia > Poritidae > Porites > Porites lutea. The sequence continues at coordinate 1,320,457 of NC_133209.1, forward strand.
TATTTCCTGGAGTAGGAGTAGGGTCAAAAGACATTAAAGCCACTTCACGCTCACAGACCTGTGCCACCATCAGACAAATCACTGCGAAACTACCTGTCACGAGACGGCAAAAGAAAACAAGAGGCTTATTAATGAATGATATTATAACTGTAAATCTAATTTTCCTTAAAATTTGACTTTTGCACTCAAGAGATGGTGCACAGGGTACCCACTTACATTTGTACAAACTGCACAAAGGTCATTAAATAACAATAGGTCTTTTGGGTCTATTTAGGTAACTTACCTACGGATAGAGTTCTTGATGTTCCCATGATCATGTAAAGTAGGACAGGAATGATTGCGGTGTAAAGTCCAGTAACAGGAGGAAGAGATGCCAACATTGCAAAAGCCAGACCTTAAAAAACAAAGATTGTTCAGTATAACAACTACCTTAATCGTAGATACACTGGTTTTTGGCCATCTTAGCTTAAGAAGAAACAAAAAGCAAACTGCAGTGATAAATATAAGGAAATATTAACGCATTTCTGGAAAGAACTAAAACTTTATCTTCACGTTTCGTACGTTCCAACATACATCTTCAGAAGTAATTAACCGTTGAATAATAACAGAAGTTTGAATGTAGACTAAATAACTAATTAAAGAAACGATAGATGACATATGCCTATGTAGAAATCCTGCAAGTCCCAACAACTAGCTTTATAAACAACCCTGGACATTTGAGCACGGGTGAGCTTGTCTTTGTAGGAAAAAGAGACTTAATACGATGCGTGCTTTGGAAAATAACCGGAAGGTCAGCCTGGTTTTTACTAGCGCATAAGCTTAGGCTTAAGCACATGTGTAAGGCCTGGTTCAGACGCCGTACTTTTCATGTGCCGAACCTAACTGAATAAGTTCGACTTTGGAGCGACACTGGCGCGACATCTGATTCAGAAGGCGTACCGTGTGTCGAACCTAAGTTAAGTTCGACAAAAGTTCGACAGACTCTGTCGCTTATGTCGACCCAGTTTTCAGTTGCTTAAGTCCGGTTCAGACGCCGCTCCACCCACGCCTCATGCCAACATATCAAATACAATATGGCCGATGCTTCGTCCGCCATCTTGTTTATTATTGGGTTGAGGAGAGTTTGTATCGAGAAAAGAGTCAAATATGCCATTCTGCGCGTGCGTATGTCCTTATGCTTATGCGCTAGTGAAAAACAAGCTTATCACCGCAGTTTGCTTTTTGTTTCTCCTTAACAACTACTTACAAGAAAATTAAAAAAAAGACTTCTTAGCGTTGAAAGATTCACTCTATAACCAAATAGTCTAAGGATACAATCTCAAAGTAACACTCCTTGGTTAAATTATTTATGATAATTTAACTGTAACCTACATATAAGAACCTGCTTGATCTTGCTTGCTTAATCAGATTTTTGTATTACTGGGTATTTAAGTGGCAAATTTCTGCCAGGAGGTTCTTAATCCACTAGGCTCTTATTCGCGGGTGTTCACTGTACTCAATAAGATTTAAAGAAAAAAGTAGCCAGACAAACCTTCTTGTAAGCCAAACGAAATACAATAGTTAAGCTTATACTACCGGACAAAATAAAATAAAATTTTCTTTTTCCCAAAGAAAAACCATAGTTCTCTTAGCCTTGGGCCCTTGATAGTCTGTAGCCGTTTCTCCTTAAAAAATCGCGTGACTGTCATTATTTTTCCTTCAGGCACCACACACCACCGATAAACAAAATCAACGACACACAAACATGTGACTACTTTTACTTGTTTCTACTCATTGAATTGTGCTATAAAACCCGTGTAAACCGTGTAGTTTTCATAGAAAGATCGGATTATAGCACTGACTCATTTTCAACTTTAGCTTCGATCGTGCACTGTAACGTTCTGTTTTCGTTTGGCCTGGGTAAAATCTCTCGAGGACTCTTTCCTCTTAGGCTATTTTGATACTATTGGGTATAGTATGAACACCTATCCGATATGTGACTCTCCACTTTAGAGATTGGCGTGGTGCAACTTCGCTTCGTTACAGAAATGGCGTCGAAATCACCGTCCGTATGTATGAAACAGAAGCCCTGTTATCCGGTATAGTTTTCGTGCCGGCGCAAAAGCTTTCCGGTATATTGAGCACATGGCCGGCTTAAATCTCGTGCAAATTTGGTCTGTGTCATGTCTTAACACGCTTTTCAAGCCCTTTTATCATTTTTTTTAAAGTAATCTATCATGATCGTCATACTAACAACTACTTTGCGATTTCTGGACTTTAACCTGAAGCAGCAAACTATCTGGAACATGAAAAAAGTAATCGAATACATTTCAGTAGTCTTTTTCTTTAAACTGAACTTTGAGACTTGCGATACCGCCCCCCCTCCCCCCCCCAAAAAAAAAATAAAAAAAAAATTCATTGCTAGTATATATTTGCAGAGTGTTGAAGGCGATTAGTTAGAGAATTCTGGACTATTTCGGAGGCGACAATGGTGATTTCGAACTGAATGGTTTACAATATCGCTTTTCCATAAATTCGTACGACATTGGCCAAATTCAGAACTTGTGAAAACCACGGGATGAAAGTTTGATGGTGAGCGACGTAGGCGCAAAGATTTAGGAAATACTAGATGTACACAGTTATAATTCAGTGAAAGGTTTGAACCCACGAGTCATTTATACTATAGTTATTAAAATAATAATAATAATAATAACCATATTTAAAGAGGGAGCCCAACTCGCCCTGGCGGATCTTAGTGGGGCCCTCATAAATGAACAATGTTAATTAATTAAGTAATTACGTAATTTAAAAAAGGTAAACAAGACCGGCTTACAGTGGAAATTCAACAAATAACTAAAATAACTAAAACTCTAAAGTTTGTCATAACCACAGCAAAAGACTTTTCATGTGTTACTATACACTAATCACCTTGAGGGATATGCATTATTCCAACTGTTAGCCCACCGCTCAAATCTTTCACCAGATTCTCTTTTATGCTGTACTTTGGTAGCCATTGAAAAATCGGGGCGAGGCTAACGAGGAAACGCGAAACCACATGCCAAGAACAAGAACACGAAGAGAGTCTTGTGTAAAGAGTGTGTAGTTGGTGTTTCAAACCTCCATCCCTTGCCGTGTCAACTGTCTTAAGAAGATATTCATCATAGACTCTCCGTCTGATTTGGATTTGGGTAGCCGTTTGATCGTGACGACCTGAAGTGCTCAGCTCCATCTCGGCTGCGGAAGTATTAATGATAATACTGAAGTAGCTCACCGTGATTTTCCTCTTTTATTGCAACCTGTCACAAGGTTTGCAAATCACCATGCAGTTGCTTCTTACGCGTGAACACTTAATGTTTTTCCACGCAGCCTTTTCCTGGAAGCAGCCAATCACAGTCGTGATCTAGAGCAACTAGCTTCAAAATCATTGTTTACACTTTGACTCGATCGAAGCCGTCCACATAGCCAAGGACATCACAAAACCGACTAAGAAAATAGCGAACTGAAAAAACAAAAACAAAAACAAAAAACAAAAACAACAATACAGGTAAAAAACTCAAAAATATTAATAACAGGTTAGAACTAATAACCACCTAATAAAACGTTACAATTCAAATTACGGCAGAAAAACAGCAAGAGGTAAGACAATAGGCTATGTACTTTGAACTACAACTAACAAATACAGAGTTTTCTCCATGTTGGTTTAAACAGAGAGGTGTATCTCATGATTATAGCTGCAATCTTGAGAGAGTAGCAAATCACACTTATTAATTAGATTAGCATAAAGATGAACTTTGTACTGAAATATCTTGCTGCGCATGGTATATGAAGATCATAAGAATGTGGCAAAGATAGGTTAACCAAATTAGTAGAAGCTGTTATCATTACTCATTAGTATTGTTATTATCACCTGAGATTTTCACAGTGACCATCACGCTACTGTGTCTCAACACAAACCCAACAATGTTTCCTGCGTCCTTTTCCCTCGCTCTTTTTATTTGCACCGCAACTAGGAAAGGAGCTAAAACTTAAGTTTTAAGTTGAAGTCGAGACTGCCCGTGTAAGAAGAAACCGGGCAAAACAAAGAACCCATTATCAAGCTGTTAAAGACTGGAACAGTCTAGACATGTGTGGAAATAAAAAAAACCTAAGTCTTTTAAGCGTAATTTTTGTAATTATGTTCAGTGTTGTTAAACTCTGAACAGTTTTATATCTTTTAAGAAAATCAGATATAACTTTGTGACTTTTAATTTTCTAACCATTTTAAAAGTTCTTTGTGATCATTTAGGTCTTTAATGTAGGACACTTTTGTGGCTTTTTATCGTTTTACACTTCTTTTTATCTTTTTCTATTTTCATGACCTGTGAAAATCACCCTGGTGAGTGAGTCTCCTAGTTATTATTATTTTTATTATTATTATTACCATAACTTTTCAATCGATCAACGGAAAACCCTTCATAAGATTCCGAATTACCCCGTATCAGGATTGGACTTTTGTCAGGTTTATTATCCGGGGATACCTCATGTGACAATTGGAAAACTCACGAAAATCATTGGAGCCCTCAGTAAAATCAGTCCATATATAAAGTTAGTAGACAAGTTAACGCATTTATTTGGCCTCGAATTTTGGTAGGCGTTTGGGTAAATGATGTGTATTCTAAATATCAACATGGTTTACATTTACATGGCCCTTAACCGGCGATTAAATTTCGACATGGGTACGATTTTATCATCCAGCGTTCTGTTCATTATAAGTCACGAAATGGAAAACTGAGTTGTTCATTTAAACTCACTGAAATTCTTTGGGCAAATAGCTGGTAAATCCCCACATATATGAAGTAACTCGTGAAATTCTCCAAGAGATGATTTCAGTGCGCATGCAAACGCACGCACTTGGCATAAAAAAGGGCGAGAGTTTTAAAACTATTGATAAATAATTTTCAAAGAACGAGACTGACGAGAAGGGAAGAAAAGGAAGAGAAAAGAGCGAAAGGGAAACTCGCCTGAGAGAGGGAGCCTTTCCTTCTCTCTCTCCAATCCCTTCTCCCCTTTCCCTCGCTATCCGGTCCGTTCGTCCAAAGGCAGATTGTTCCAAAAAAAATTGAGTTCGTTCCACATATAAAAAGTCAAGTAAAATTTTCTAAATGTGTCAATGTGATCTGAGTACAGAGTAGCGAACGAAAGTATTTTTAGAACTATTTAGATAATAGTGACAGCGTGAGTACGTGTATTGATTTCACTGCGCACATTCATTTTTAAAGTACTCCGTAGCCGGGGTGCCGGATTGTTAGCGTGGTTTTAGATTCAACATATATTTACACGTGTGAGAGAAACTTGTTCTTGTTCCCTGAGCTGCAATCGTTTTGGCTGGCGCCACCGAAAAACATGGAACCGGTTTGGTAAATTGTTATCCACACTTGATGCGAAAAAGACGCCAATGCGCTTAGAAAATTTATCGCGGTAATCTCATTATTTCATTAGAACACATGATTTGCGTAAGCTAAGGCTAGTCAAGGTTAAGGTCATCATGAATTGTTTTGCCGATATTTTACTTTTTAGCAGCCATAAAAAACATCTGTTAGCCCTTTTGAGACTTTTTACAGAGTGAAATGTCAGATTTCACTATCCTTTTATACACTTCAACTAGTGAAATCCCTACCCTTTCATATACCTGAAGCCTAAAAATGATATCCTTTTCGGGTGGAACCTCCCCGTATAACTTATTAATAGGGAGTACCCTCCGGGTCCCTTTCGACGCCTGCTACGCAGACAGCGAGAGTTGTGACTCTTTGAAAAGTCATTCTTTGGAAGTGGGGGGGGGGGGAGGGGGGAGGGGGAGGGGACTGAGGATAAGATATTTCGTCATCATGAATTCCTTTCCACAATTGTGGGAAGGAGCGTTGCGTGACGACACTAAAAACGGCTGTGTAGTAGCAGACTATACCTTTACAAACTCAATTCAGAATAAATGACCGCGAAGTCCGAGTACAGGCTTACACTTGACTGACTTTGCATCAGTTATGTACAATCAAAACATACCACTTCCGAGATTCGACTCCCTTGTCCGTTAAGCGTCAATATTTAAATTCGCTCATTCATCTGCTGAAAAATACTCCATCTTGCTGAATTCAATATGGCAGATGGCTAAGAACTCAAACAGACTCTGCATTACGCAGCTCCTTCATAATGTAATCGTTATTTTCTAGATGTCGTGACAGTCTTAGGCAATCCATGCAGCTCTATAGAAGCTTTCTCTATTTCTTGACGTAACCTCTTAGAAATAAACAAATAAAAAGAGTTAGTTCCAATGCAGGGGAAGTTCTGTACAGTGTGTCAATGTTATTCTGTAGGCTAATCATGATAGCTTATACTCTCTTGTGACCGTTTACGTCACCATGACGCCATTTCCTCCATCACTTTCGCTGATGGGCAACTGATATCGCAGCCGTTTTCTGGATGTCACGCAAACGCTCCCCACGCGTTGCGTGACATCCAAAAAACGGCTGCGAGGGAGACAAACAACTGAAAGCTGAGAATTGGCCAAAATTTTAACCGACAGCCGACTTGATTTTACCGGTGAGAAACCTTTGCAAGTTGCGCTATACACTAATACTGTGGTTAGTGAATAATCCGGTGAAGGCATCAGATCCATCTTTTGAACATGTGGGGCCAGTTTGGTAAAGGGTCCACTGATGGATAACTTCCCATCAGTTATTTATCCCTGAGAAGAGATTCATTCAGGGAAAAACAAGAACCACAAACAAAATTTTTTTTCGAACCACACATAACTATACTTTTTTAATTTCAACCATTATAGCTATACATTCAATAACCAATATTTTGAGACAGTTTTTGCTAAATTTAAAATGTATTTCTGAAGTATTATATTTTAAAGTATAAATTGTCACAACAGATTGCATTCTCATCCACTGACAGGGGAGATGGGGTCACTAGACAGGCGGCGGAGCTGACGCTGTTTGCACTGCCCCATATGATGGTTTAGGAGTGTAAACCCTTCCTGATCTACCCTGTGTTGCTGCACTATAAGGGGGAGGTTGATCACTTGTTGCAGTTGTCCCAGGGTTATATGGTGGAGGAATGGCCGTCTGATGTTGTTCATACTGGGGTGGGGGGTAGTATTGATAGCCTTGTTGGTAGGGTGGAGGTATCTGCCCCACATAGGGTGGGTAAGGCTGCGGTGTAGTTGTTGTTGTCCTCACGGTCGCTGTTGTAACTCTCTGCCCTACAATCACTCTTCCATGATGAACTCGACGCCTTCTGCAAGCGTAATAAATGCATACGGAGAAAACGCCAAAGATGAAAATCGTACCGAAAATAGAACCAAGTATTACGGCAGTGGCATCGTAACATGAATCTGAACATGTTCCGTCACAACAGTACTCGAATGATCCACAGTCAGAGTTTACAGAACAAGACTGTCCAATACAGTCAATTCCATCCTTGCACTGACTATTACAACAGCTTTCACCGATTGAACAATGGGAGTTCAAGGTGCAAAATTGATCATAGCAGTCTAATCCCAGAACACATTTGTTATTGCAACATACGTAGCCAGAATCGCAGGAATAACTGCCTCGAGTGCACCAACTCGGATTAGTCGAACTCACTACAACCCCGGAATATAATATGAACACAGAAAACAAAGCTTGAAACCCTTGGAAGGTAGCCATAACTCTCTACACTTTTTCTTCCCCTGTTTTTCCGCTTTCGTTCGGTGAATGGATGACAACATGAACGGCGCGACGATTGCCGGAAATCTTAAAAATGCGGATCACGAGTTACGCTATGACGTCATTCTACGTGTGCGAGGCCGGAAGAAGAAAAAAGTCACGCAAGCTAAGACGAGATTCACCACTAATTTAATAGATATTCGTCTTGAAGAAGTACTCGAAGAGTTCATAAGTTGTGTATAGGACGATCAGTTTTAAGTTAATATTGGAATTCATTTTCTCTTTTTGAAATGATCACATAGCTAAATTGTGTAATTGAATCACTCGTTATGTCAAGTATCCAAATAAACGTTACTGGGGAAATCGATTTTTTGACCCGTGTCATGGATCAAAATAAATCCTGTCATGTAGTGGTAGTTCTTTTGTCGCTACACCCACCAGGCCAGGCGATGAAGATAAGGAGAATCATTGTTATAAGTTTTCGAGTGATGGGTAGCGGTTCAGGTTACAACTGGGTAGTCGTCTTTGCAGCCGCTAGGGTCGGAGTTCACGTTGCTCGAACAGAGAGACTAGAAACGGCCTCTGCTCACAAACTGCGATGCTGGTGTACTGCAATTGTGGCAGTATCATTTACGCAACATTTAATGTAAAAAAAGTTCCAACCGTTGCCCTGTCACTTGTGTTAATACACGTATCACTTTATTAGAAACTTCTACATAATTGACATGTTCGATTACCACCAGTGAGGTAGCAATAAATGTTTGAATCTGCTAACATTCATTTGACTTAGGGTTAAACAATATTTGAGGAAAACTGAACAAGGTTTCAGTTTTATTTTCTGTAACGGTCACGGTAATTGGTGCCGTTGCTTGGGCATCAGGGAGTTGGTTACTGACAACTTACAGTAACTTGCGATTCTACAGGTGTGATGGCTGACCCGGTTTCTACTAATAATTTGTTTTAGACAGCCTGGCCTTGTCCTGATGCAGTTTGTAATGCCCTGAGTGTGATATAACATCAGCGTTCTTCTCCATTTGTTGTCCCCGGCTCTGCTCTCGCGGCACTGGAGTAGGGATGATGTTCACTCACTGATGTTGTTCCAGGGCTGTATGGTGGAGGGGGACTGGGTATCTGATACTGACGAAGGGGGTTATCCAGGTATCTTGCGTGGTATGGCTGTGCTTGGTTTGCCTGTAGCACAAAGCTTGTGTTACTGTTCAGAGTTGGACGAACCTCTCTGTGGCGTCGGTGGTAAGCCCAGAAAACACAAACAAAGACCACACAAAGGAGCATCGTTGCACCACATATTATACCGACTAGTTCCATAGTGCGGTAGAGTTTACAATCTACATCATACGAACATGTTCCAAAACAGCAAGACTCGTAAACTCCACAGTCATTGCTCTCAGAGCAGCGAGATCCGACGCAGTGAAGGCCATGTTTGCATTTATTGCTGCAGCAACTTTGACCGACGGAACAGTCCGAATCAAGAGCGCAGAGTGAACCTAAACAATCCGATCCGAAAATACATTTATGATCGCAACAAACCTGATCTTCAAGGCAGGAAAAAGAGGAGTGACAACTCTTTCCAACAGCATCATAAAGGACAGAGACAAGGAGAATTAACCGCATAGCTTGAAACGCAGAAAATGCAGCCATGGCTCCCTAGTAGTTACCTTTCTACCTAGCTTAATAAACTTTCGTTGAGTGTGCAATGTGATTTTTAAAGATTCCTTTCAATCGCCTACTGGTTGATCAGTAGTAAATAACACCATAGATAAGCATAGAATACGTGGTTTACTTTTCTCACCGCAGCGATTGAGACGAAGCCAGATTTCTCGTGATTGTGCTTGTGTTTTTGGGTTTGCTTGAGACTTATGTAATAAGAATAGGCCTTATCAAGCGGGCCGGCCGGGTGAAACAGCAGAATTAGGAGAATATCTTGTGATTTGCACAAACCGGAGCATGATTGTACATAACCCACATGTGATGCTGATAAGGTCAATATTCACGACGTTGGTCGGGCCTGATCGGATTTGTGCTACCATACGACGTTTCACAATCTTTACAAATAACAACCTTTTCAAGTCTTTCCGGTGTAGCAAAACTGAGAAGGATGCGCGTATTATGGAGTTTGGTCGTTTCAGAGCTAATCAACGGAGGAAAAGCTGTCTGATATCGCTGATCAAACCAAGAGTCCGCAGTGGAGCAGAGTGCCGGCCAACCTTGTTGGTGTGACGGTGACATCTGTTTGGATTGGTTTACCTGTGGCATATCTTTTGTTATCGTGACTACACAGGAACCTACGATCCATTGCTCCTTTTTCCCGCTGTCAGGAGAGATTTTTGTTTTTTGTGGTTGGCAATTGCTGCAAACGCACGTGAAGAAGAAGTAAGCGAAAGTGATCGTCCCAAAAAGGCTGGAAAACGTGAGCAACAAAACCAAAGCGAAGAGAGACGAAAACATCTTTGGTTGTGGTCTCTTCAGTCTGATTGTCAAATAGAATTTTCAAAGACCTTGGATTGAGAAGCACGTGCATGGAAACCACAGGTAGCCCAAGTTCACGAGAGTTATTGCGTGCCGGGGTATAACAATTTCAACAATCACTATTTCGGAATCCATAGTAACAGAAATACTGAAGAATTCCTTTCTTTGTCCCTTCGTTATTAATTGCAGGTTATGAGTATTTTGGGCCGTTTCAGAGCGATTCCAGCGAGTTTAATTTAGTCGTGCCTTTTGCTTGTTACAAAAACTCTTCACTGACTCTTAATGTTATGCAACAACCGATTCCTGCTCACTCGTGAGCTATTTAGTAGCTGCCACCCGTGCGCTATATTAGTTGACTTTTACCACTCACGGGGTCCAGTCGATACTGGAAGTGCAGTTCGAAATTAAATAAACCAGTTAAGATTTTAAAAACATTGATTGACTAATTTACAAAAACTAATCTTGATACGGAATTTACTCATGGACACTAATACATACAGGCAACCATGAACATGAAGCAGGAGAAGAAAGCAAACGGCAATCGATCAACGAATATGTTTGTAGGAGTTTTACTTTTCACAGTGTTTTGTGCTAGGTTAGTTTTTTTATGAATTTACACGTGATACTCAACTGCTTATATGGACCATAAGCACCTGTTAATTTGCACAATATTAGAATTAATCATTATAATTATCATCATCATTATTATTTACTATATTTACAAGGCTCGACGACAATTTTTCATTGTCTACACGCTTTGAGACTAGAGAAATGACGTCAAAATGTTTAAACAAGTGGAACCTCGGGACGCCAGCAAGTGGTTTCACTATATAATGCTGGTCATAGGCTCCTGGTGTTGAACATTAAGTGCAGCCAAGCAATGCAAAATTGTTGTCTATTTGTTTTTTTGTTTTACGTTAGCATTGAAAGCTTTGCACGTCCAATTTTGACGAAGATTTGTCAAAGAAAGCGCAGCAGAGACAGAGAAAAACAAATTGCCCCACCATGACTTCATTTCCGTCGTCAAGATGCTCTCATAGACTTGTTTTACAAACTCCCCGCCTCCTATTTTACAAAATTTCGTCATTTTCCGAATTCGATATGGCTCGATATAGCTGAAACAGTACCGGGTTGTATCCGATGCAATTGGCAGTACTCGGACGTATTAGTCCCGGTTAAGAACTGCAGAAAACTACTAATACGTAGTTACTCGTCGGACGTACGCATAACAGAGTTCCGGTTCCGGTTTGCATTCCGTTTAATTGTCTTTTGTGTGAGTGTGTCAGGACGTTTCAGTTACTGATCGTTACTTGAAAAAAAATTACATGCAGTTTAATCAACCATGCAGTTCACTGGAATATTTTTTACTATATTTACAGTGGTGTTGCAATAGCGTGCCTTTCAACCCAAATTCTTCTTTCTCGTGACGAGAGAAAAAACTTTTTGCCATGATTTAACGAGTTCTTCATGCTTTTAGTATTTCAATTTAGTTGTATTAGTAAATTGTAACGCGGGTCACATCTCATTTATTCGATATTTACTGCGCCAGACTGTCGAGATTGGCCTCACTACGAATTTAGTAACTCTTAGGAACCAAGAGCCATAATGGCTCTTGTTAGGAACCAAAAAGCACGTACTGATTCTGAAATTCTAGTCCTTCGATCGAGTTACTTGCGGTCTCACGGTAAGATGATGTCGCAGATGTCGTACTGAAATGTTTAGTCAGTTTTAATTTGACAACTTTGATGTGCCTTAATGATGCTTTGATTAAGTAACAAACAATACAGTACATTGAGCATAATACACTTTTCGCCTACATGTGCAGTTTTGATTTTCTGTTCGTTGTTTCAATAAGAAATATTTTTGGGTCGGAAATGCAAAGTGGTACTGATTTCCATGTTTACCTTCCGGTTGGGCAGAGAATTTGAGTCCAAACAACTACACTGACGTCAAAAGTTACTTCACCTGACGTATATAGGGTTTAAGGTAATAACTCACTCAATGACGTTTTAATGATGATCATGAACTATCAACAAACTTGTATAGGAATAAACATTTTTAAAAAACTGATTCGTGTTTACATTTCGTGTGTCGCATTTTTGAACTGAAGCGTCTTCTCTAGTGGAAACTTGCTTGGGCAAAAGAGCGTGCTAAATATACAGTAAATATTCAATCAATCGATCGATCGATCTCGAGCAAATTTTAAGAGTCATCTATGCTTGATTAAGGCATCGTCTTTTATTTAACATTAACCATAAAAACTATTAGGAATCAACAAGGAAGAATAATAGTATTCTCTCTTGGAATCAACAGCTCGCCTTGGCAAATAAAAAAATAAAAAAATAAATAACATTTAAAAGTAAAACCAAATATTTAAAAAAGGTGTCCTAGTTTACTTTCAGTAAAAGAGTTTTACTTGCGTAATCTGCGGTTTCAATACAATTGGTTTACGTAAAAACAATATAGCAAATGTTTTAACGGTGCTAAGTACGCATCTTCCTGAAAATTCAGTGGCAACTGAGTCGGTCGAGTAATTCTTGTTTCTAATTTACAAAGAGAATCCTCTCACTTTATAACTATAATTTTTCAGCTCAATGATGTTTAGCCAGACGTGGCACACAAACAAATACCTAAGCAATGCCTTAGGTACTCCTAGGCCGGAAAATCCGATTATGATTAGCAAGAGTTGGTGATCGCGTTTACCACCATTAAACTTGAACTTGCGACGGGAAAATCACTTAGCTCGGCGGGCCAGAAGTGGAGGAAAAAGCAAACAGTCGAAACCTTGGTTGTAAACCGACAAGGGGAAACACCTTTTCTGAAGTAAAAAGAGATTGTCCGGTACTTTGTGAAATTACATTAGAGGAAATAAAAGTATATAAAATGGGTCTCTTTAGTGTCTGGAGTATAGAGTTGAGTCTTCTTCACACACCAACAGCATTCTTACAACAAGTTGAACTGACCGAAGATAAATTAACCATGCTGCTTTGTAAAAAGGTGAGCTTTGAGCCTGAAAAGGCACCTTATTCAGCTGCTTATTTTATTCAGGATTTTGAAAAGTGCTAGTATAACTAGCCTTCTCACGAGGAGGTTAGAGTTTGGAGTTGAAAACATGTTACGACATGAAGTTAGAGTTTACAGTTGAAAACACGTATTAACGACTCTTTGTCCGTGATTGGCTTATCTTTGAGAAAGGATGGATCAGATCCCCTTCAATCCGTTTTGACTGAACTCTCGGATAATGGAGACGATATGGCCCTTCTTAAATAACCCGCTTTATGAGACATCTACATCTGAAGCTAGCGCATGTTTTTGTCATAGACATCTGAATGTTTTTCTATCTATCATGCAGCACTTAATCTAGAAAGGTCTAAGCATTAATATCCACTCGTTTTGTATATGCTTGCTTCTAAAAAAAGACATGTTGCTTTAATGATACGTCTCTCAAAATAAAACCATATCTATTCAGTAACTTATTAAGAGTTTTAACCAATTGATGTGTTTACTTTTTTCAGCTTTTCGCTCTGGCAGTGTTTGCAGGTGTCATTTCTCTGTCTCTTGAATTGACTTGCCCTGAATTTCGCCAAAAACCACAAAAAACGCTCATGCGTCTGCGACGACATTTTCTTTTCGTCGAGAAACCGTTCACCACGCCGCAGTCACCTGCAACCGCGAATCCCCGCCGTGTCAGCCGCGACGTCACCGTGCAAACGCCAGGCACCTCAAAGTGCCCCTGGAGCTGGGCCCAAGATGACAACCCAGATCGTGTCCCACGGTTCCTGTCCAAAGCTGTGTGCCCTGATTGTCCCCATTATTGCCGTTCAGTGTTATATTATCACAGGGGACTGGTACAGAGATGTGACGTCTCAACAGGACAAACTGTCTGGAAATGGACTTTAGTGGAACTGCCAGTGGCATTTGTTTATGATCCATAAAATGATGTCCATTGATATTTGCAGTGCACCTAGCTTATCCCAAAATATGCAAATTACGACGGTCATAAGATATAGCCTATAGTGAGTTTAAGAAATAGTTAAAAATTTTAAGGTAACGAAATTTAACAATATACTTTTTCTTCTGGCAAGAAATATTTTTTATACAACATATTACTTATTTATATTATTTAAAATTCATTCACCATTGCGTGAGGAATTTACATAAAGAAGAATTATATTTATTGTTATTATTTAAAATATTATTTATTACCACTGAGATCTGTACGAGTGAAATCTGTTTATTTGAGAAATTAAAATAGAATGATGAAGAAAATGATCTTGCTTGGACAATCTGAAATAGTAAATAAACCGTTGAAACAGAAAAAAAAACTGAGGATTAAATCTGGGGCAAAAATTGTAATTTCCACATTTGCCTATTTATTTACACCCCTTTGGAGACGGACCAAGAGTTTCATTACTGAAAATATGCTTATTTCCCACCGACAATGGATTGGAAATGCGATTGTCAGAAAATAAGCTAGGACAGAATTATTTAGTTCGGTCTGACCGTAGGCGGACTTATAAGAGTAATAAGAGAACGATTTCCCCAGGTGTATCATCCCACCAGTCCAGAAATTCCGAAAGTATGCTCAGGTAGTAAACAAACAGTCAAAGGAATACAAGGAACTACAAGTCGTGAGACAACATTACCCGCATGCATTGCAGTGCCTTCGCAAGGTTAGATTTATAGGGGGGGGGGGGGGGGGGGAGGGGGAAGCGCCGAGGGGTTTAGGGGGGTCCGGGCGCATGCTCCTCGGAAGATTTTGAAATATAGGGCCTCTGAAATAGCATTTTGAGCCTTCCGAAATCATTGATCGAAATCATTGATCGGATATTTTACTTCAAAGTTGTACGCTTCTTATGAAAAGGTTTATTACTACAACTCGTCAGCATTGTATGACATGGATGTTTGATTCGGCGTGGAGAGCAAAGATGAACTCGGCTAGGCACATTGTTTGGGGTGACTTTTCCAAACAACTGCATTCTGTTTTCATGTTGTATTGTTTCCAAAGATTTTTTGGGGAAAGTTGAAGTTCTAAGGCCAGATCCGCCGGTGCCAGTAAACCAGGTTCTTGTCCTGTGGTTTTAATGCTTGAATTGGCTTGTATGCCAGATGTTGTCTCTTCACCGTTTTCATTCTTCTTCGCAGATGGCAGTCTACCCTGATAGCAGAATCTCTTCGATCTTTCCTAGATATTAAGTCGGGAAATGGGAAAGGGAAAGGGGAAAGAGAAAAGAGGAAAGAGGAAAGAGGAAAGAGGAAAGAGGAAAGAGGAAAGAGGAAGCTGGAAAAAGTTCTAAGTGTCACAAAACATGGTTTCGTTTTCTGAGCCCAGCTTAAACCAAACGCTAGACTTGAGATCTATAAAGCATTTCAGGATAGCTTGACTTTTCTTATTCGACATATGATAGTTTGGATTGGTTGGGATTCTTAGATAAGTCATATGTATTGAAAATACCGGACTGCCGGTCATTTAGGGTTTTGAAAACCTTGACCGGTTACCGGCCATGTAGCCACAGCGATAAATAAATAATTTTAACTTCTTATCGAACTGAATCAAAGAGCAGCGTGAAGAGCGTGGCCGCTGACCAAATTAAACGTGCCTGTCAAATTTTTTGCGGGGGCCCAGACCCCCCGCGGCCCCTCCCCATGCTACGGCTGTATTGAAAGACGCAAAGACACAACCCAACACGTGAAGAAAATTATGAGGCTCTCGCCATTGTGTGGAATGATAAGAATTGTTTTTAGTATTAGCTCAACATTAGCATTGTTCTCAATCATCTTGAAATTCAAAGTATTCGTAACATGCGGACACGACACAGGGCGCGGAGGAGTTATATGTGATGGCAAATGAAGTGAAAATTTTACTGCCGAACGAGTCGCCTCTGTTTACTGTAGAATCTATTACGAACTTGATCTTTCAAACAGTCATGCGATCGTGTTACTAACCTGGTAAAATATGATATAATGCTTGGTGGGAACGAACGTCGCCCGAAGCGCGACGCATTTGGAGAGCGAAGCTTTCCGAGCGAGGCACGAAGTGCCAAGAAGAAAAAGAGACCTTTATTATATGTTAGTCGCTGTTATTCGTCCGCAGTCATTACCTTCAGCGGTTTTCCGTGGCATTAGATACTATTCTTGGGTTGCACGTGACGTCACCAAAAATCAAACTAAGAAACTATCGATTCTTCTGAGTTTCTACTTTCACGAGGTATTACAGTACCTAAACACCTTTACACGAACAAATTTTTGGTTCGAAAGGGTTCTTCGTTTTGCGAGAGAGGACGCTTGAATTTCCAAGCTTTCGCGTGACGCGGCATTTAGCTGGCGGCCGGGAAAGCTCTTATGTGGGTTAAAAACGTTACCGATTTTGGGAGATTTTGCAATCTAAACATTCCTTGTCTCAGAATAAATATTACTGTAATCTTTATGAGTTCCTCACGCGAAGAATTCACGCATTAGTAGGAAAACTCGAAAACAGATGTTTCTGTTGGTATCCGGCGGCCATATTGGTGTTCCTGAACGGGACACCAACATGGCGTTTCCATACAAAGGTTTATAAATTTAGGTAAACCGTTTTTCCCAATATCTCGCATTTGAAATATTTCACAGACTTGATTCTTGGCAAGGGTTTTTGTATATTTATCTTTTTTCATTTCCCAGATTCTAGTCCTTCTGTATTGAATGGTTGGCATCTTTATTTTTCATTTCGTGACAGTGCAAGCCGAGAATTTTACCAGGTTAGTAGTAACACGATCGCATGACTGTTTGAAAGTCATAATAGATTCTGCAGTAAACATCAGGCATATAAAAATAACAAATAACTCTTCTGCGCCCTGTGATACGATTGCTTGGAGGGAAACGGGCGTAGGGGCGTGACCTGATGCCTAAACAAACGAGAAAAAGGGAATCAATATCAACTTTGCGTTGGTGTTATGATAAACTAGCTAATACCTAAACTAACCCTTTGGAAGATGTGTATCAGGTGATGCATGCAGGAAATTGTGCCAAAACAAACTGGCAACAGGTGATAATAACTATTTTTGGAAGTTTCTTTATTCGATGACACATGTGAATAATGCTTGGATGTCCTGTTCCAATTTCGGATCCTTGATCCAGTCGTCACCTCCATGTCATCGCTGATTAGAAGTCACGCGCGTTTAAGGCAAAATGACGTCCTTTATAATCTAAGCCTGACAGTACATGATCGTTTTCTGCATTCTGCAGAAATGATGTTTAACGACGAATTCACCTCAATGTGATAGCCTTTTATTGCTCGGACTGATCATGACTTTTCAGCCTAATTGTAAATTTAGCTAGCACGTCAGATTAGCCCAAGCTTACAAAAGCTAACAAGTGTCTTCAATTTCTCGGAACTCTACGAAAGGAACTCTTTAGCCAGAAGGAAATAGATCACTTGTTTAAAACCCTAGTTCTTCCCATTCTCACATATGGTCTCGCTGTGTATGGCGCTTCTGATTCTGATTTAAATGTTATACAGCGTTTTTTAGACAGGTGCCATAGGCGTCATTTTACTTCTCAAACAGTTAGCATCTTTAATCTTTTAGAACAGCAAGATAAATCCGCTTTCAAAAGAGCTACTAATAATCATATGCTAGGTGCGATCATTCCCAAAGATAAAATTAGTATATAATTTGCGTAGTAGAAGGTGTCACCTTCCTTAGATAAAAACGTAGAGATACAAGAAAACCTTTGTAAATAGACTTATTTTTAAATATAATTTAGTATAGTATTATTCTATCTTATATTACTATTGTATTTTATCGTGTATCTTTTAATGCTTTTAACTGTAACATAGGATATGTATTTTTATCCTTTGATTGAATAAAGACTATTAGTTTTTTATTTATGCAGTTTCGTGTTAACGTCCAGTTTGTCAGCTTTGTTATCTCATATTTTAAGTTCAGATCTGATACATTGCTACAGAGTTACTGAAAAAGACTGCGATGGAATAAAAGAAAAACTTCAAATAAAAATATTAACCGGCATACTACGATCGTAAAATATCCCTACATGCGGTAATTTTCCATAAAACATGGAACAAAATCAACAACTCAGTAAAACGCCTAAATTCAAGAAACGTAGGCAAAAAATATATTATTGGCGCTTCATAGCGCCCTTGAACAACTCTAATCTGTTACTTAGTTCTATTTATTTAATTATTTAATTTTAATAGTTTTTTTTATTAGTACTGTATAACCTCCACCCACTTGTAACTGTTCTGTGGTAGTAGCCAACTCGAAAGCTTGGCTCCTTTGGCTGCTACACACTCTTCCTTTTTTATGTTTAATTCAATGTATAGTTAGCTCTGTTTTTTACTTCTTCCTTTTTTTTTCCTTATCGTTGTATTGTAATTGAATAAGTGTGAATAAATGAACTTGAACTTGAACATGAACTTGAACTTTCGCCGCTTTCGAAAGGGTAATTAAATCACCGGCGTCAGTGCCTGATAACCCGAAGGAAGTATCGCACCAGAAAAATGAAGATAGAAAAATATTAAGAACAAGAGCTCTTGACAGGAACTACAAAACCTTCACTTTATTAAACAGCTTTTCCATTGACGAGGAAAGAAATCCATACAACGCTAGCTACGTCAGAGCCCCTTCTGAAGATAAAACATAATCTCCATAGAACATCCTTTCGCTAAATCAGTCAGATTCTATTTGTTTTCTAGCTTGCGTAAATTGTAAGTCAGTTAAATTGTTGAAAGGCGGTGTCTATGAAACCAGCATGACTATACGGCTTTATACCATAACCGTCATCAGTTGTAAGATTTCGCTCAAGCAGCTCGTCACCTATTGGCCGTAGCTGTTATGACTTTTATTTTCAAATACCACAGTTGCTAGACTCGCTTACAGGTCGAGCTCAAATTTTTTCACAAGCGCGAAGCACGAGCGGTAGATTTTCTTATTTTTTCTGCGGCAAAAGCGAGCGCTGGGGTCAACTACCGGAATCGGAAATGATAAGCGAAGGACTTTGAAAAAGTCTACACAGTTGCGTGTTCTTTAATTTAGGAGGAAAGACTACCAGGAGGTTATATACACATAATATTCGGTGCTGGTTCATAGGTGATAGATAAACTTTGCTCAATTTACTAATTCAAAATTTGCAATAAAATTCTTAGTAAAAAAATAGACTTACAGACTGATAATCGCAAATGGATAATTAGATCCTAAGAGTTAGTCAATGGGACGTTTTCTAGTCAGTTAGCTCCTAGTACTAGATAACTTAGGTGACAATACATCATCTTCACGAATTAAGGACTTAGAGTTTCCAATCTTAAAAGGTCAGAAGTTTGAAACTTGTCCAATTTATTGTTTTCTTTAGATCTTATTACGGCCAGTTTCTTTATGAAGACAACCAAATAATTTGAACTTCGTCGTCCTGTTTTCATCCGTCGTGATAAGGAGTTCCCTCCACACCCAGGACATTCTCAACAAGCAGTCAACATGATACTGTTGATAACCCAGGGGAACGAACTTTATAATTGTCCTTTTGGGTTTGTGCTAATAACCTCCAAACGGGATCTGAAATGTCACCAATACACGGTGCTGTAATCAAATCTGAGTCTTTATTCTGAGAAAAATGTTAAAGGCATAACGCTTTTCGACCGGAAAACTGTGTTTTTAGGCCCTATCAACCTGCGATCAGGTAAAGTAGTAGTCCCATAGTACCTAGGGAAATGGGTTTCCGGTTTTGCGGTACCACAATCGGACAACATCAACAAGTAAACAGATAGGCTATTTGGTCACATATTGTTATAACTGCAGTTGTTCTTCTTTCTTCTCTTTAATTATCCACGACTGTAGACGATCTTAAGTAAGCGGCTGGCCCTTTTCAAGGAGACTGGAGTTTTCAAGTGAGATAACTTTACATTCTACATTAAGTAAGTGATAAATTGTAACAAGCAATTACTTAACGTAAGTTTTTTTTTTATCATTTCAACGGAATCGTCTTGTTTTTCTCGTCAACTGAATGGTCACTCGGACTCTAATTAGCACCATTAAATTTAAAATAACAAAATAATAACAAGTGGCACAGTGATTTCGTGCTCTACGTAAGAAAATTCAACTGTATTCTTTGGAATCAATTTAAGCTGAATTATGCACCAGCCGTTTAGTTTTCCCTGTAACATGAATTGGAGCGAAGGGGAAAAAACAAACAAACAAAAACATTTTAAAATGATAACTGTGTAGTTGGTCAACAAGCTGCAATTTGTTGAACAGAGTTGAGCGTTTCTGTGACACCCCTACAACATTCGGTGTTCAACTAGAGCTGCATCGGCCAACGAACAAGCCTTAGGCATAGTTAATTAAGGTGGAATGGTTGGGAAACCCTTTTTTATAGGTTTTTGTTAGCTTTTTTGAACCTGACCGTGCACAACGTTCAATAGCATTTCCATCATTTCGAAGTTATTGACCAATAGAGACTAACATTGCATTAATTTATTCAGTCATAATTTGTGAACAAAAACAAAGGATTGTGTACGGTCAGTGAGCTTCCAACATAACTTACAGCACCATTGTTTTCAACTTTGATCAGGGGCACCCAACGACAATTTTCGGAAAATATCTTTTCGGAAGACGATTTGAGATCTAGAATTTTCGGAACATTTGTTGTAAAATTTCTTGCTTGCCTGCCTCTCCTAGGATTTTCGAACATCTAAAAAATGGTATAACTGCCTATTTTTACACTGTAACCTATTTTTACCCTAAAAAGGTCACCTAGAGTTTTCGGGAGCCTTTTTTCTGACAGTGGAATTTTCGAAAAGGTAAGTTTTGATCCCTATAATTTTCGGATCACTAGACTTTCAGCTAGGAAATCCGAACAGATGAAAAATTTTTAGGGGATAAAAATATGCCAATATCTACCGTTTAAATACTAAAATACGTTTAACAATGCTATGTTTAAGTGGTTTTGAACTATATTCTCGTTGGGTGCCCCTGTTTGATGTTTGCCGGGTTTATTTCCTAGCCAGTCTCCTCTACTAACCTTAGGCTAGTGTTTTTTTTAATGTTTCAGTAGCTGTTCAAGAGACTATCATAGAGAGTTTGATGTTAAAAAAGGCTATTCAGTGAAAATGAGATCGCCTCCCAGTCTAAACCATTTCTGTTCAAATTGCAACTTGTTGAACGACGGCAATAAAAACAGCTATTTTCTGTTTATTCAGGGGCAAGCTGAAACACCCGTCAGTGGTTATGTTTAGCGCTGTTGATCCTTGTTATACCTCAGGTTTCATTTAGATCATTGCAAAGCCCTTTGGAAAATACCAGACTAGTACATTTTTGGAAAATCATACTGAACGGCAACACAAAGTACATGTACAATAAGGGTTCTCATGCGCAAATTTTATCTTTAGTGGCTTGTGGCTTTGAAAAACGGAAGATGCAGCTTGATACTAGCAGCCCAATCCACAATGTCCCTTGCAAAACAAGTGATTGTATTCTCCCAGAGTGTATCAACTCCAAGGTACAGACTATGAAAAGTAATCTGGACTTTAAAGAGGCAAATAATCAACCATTCAAGTAGGTGAACACTTCTTCCCTCTTTTCTCAGACTTTCTTATCTTAACTTAACATCTACCGCAATGGTCTCGTCATCGTTTCGCACCGACTTCGTTTTTGCTCGGAGGGGGGGGCAAACTAATGTTTTTATATTCAGTTTCATTTCCCCTTCATGACTGGTGTCAATACCAGCATTTCTGTGGTTTAGTTGCCTGTCCTGCATCTTAATTTACGTCACGGAAAGGCTACTCCACGAAAACGCCTTTATCAAAAATAGGTTCTAAACGTATTTTTGGCAATTTTATCAAATTATTAAGTTAGCGGCTATCCGGCCCTCACCCCCGCGCGGCTAATTTGTGGGCAGTTGTAAGACTCCTTGCGCATAAATTGTCCGTAAATCATTGTTAACAGAACGTCTTTGTGGTGGCCTTTATCTTATCATCACCCAAGCTCACACGGTAATACAGGCTCGACCGGATACTTAGATGAGACAAAATACTTAACTGTACTGTCTCTACTCGTTTCGCCAGTTTTCATAGTATGATAAGTGCAGAAAATCTCGCGAGTTCATTTGTCGACAGTTGTTGACTCCAGGAGTATAAAGATGATGTAATGATGGTGGATTTCCTTCTTTGGCCGTCGTTCGGAATTTTACAAGAATATTGAGAGCCCCAATTAGACGTACAAAAACTTTTAACGTTATTGTAAAAATCGAATCAACCATGGCTACTCTGATCTGCGAAATCACGTCATAATGTTCAAATTTTGCTGTGACATTTGATTATTGTATCACTTAATATTAGGAAACGCAAAGATCGGAACACAAGTACGGCGGCATTCACACCAGCTAGCCAAACTGCTGTGAAAGACTGGGAGCAGGATCTGGCGGACATCCTTAACATTCTGGAGGAAGAAAATTCTACGAGCTCTTCTCATCTGGGGGACAATTCTGTAGTGAACCGGCTCGATGAAATTGATCAAGGGCAGTTGTCATCACCACCTTTACAACACTGTATTGGCTAAGAGGTAAGCTTCCTCCAAACGACTCGCCCGTTGGCTATTCACAACTCACGAGTTAGCCAGAAGGAATTGCAAATTCAGCGCACCGTAAACTTCCTAAGAGCTTCAGGTATCAGCACTGAACCGGAGACCAAGTCGAATGATTCTGCTTTTCCAGGAAACGAGCACCTGGAAGTCATGCTGATAGATTCAAGGAAAGGTGGTTATGTTGTTCACAACAGCACGACAGATAAAGCCATTCAGCCCGCAATCAGCACTTGTCCAATACTTTCCGATACTTCGTTTAAAATGGATTACGAAAATTCCAATGGTGTGAAACGACCAATACAAGAGAGGATTGGCTTCGAGAAAAATGGGAACGTCTCAACTATTAAGAGAAAGCGAAGAATTCCACAACCAGCAAAAATCAAGTTGTTTGAAATTCTTTCTATGATACTTCAAGCCCTTGCAAACCCACAGATAACAGAATCCAAAGAACATGAAATATATGTCGTGCTTCAGAAGGCACATACAGAGATTCAAAGGATGCAAGAAGTCTGAACTACCCATACTTGATTAAGAGCATTTCACTTAATTAAGATTATGAAAGTTTGAAATTTAAGTGCCCAGTAACTAAAACAATATTACGCCAGGTAAGCAGGCGTGAAGACAGACAGTTGCTAGTTGGAGACATCTTAAGGCAAGTTAGAGTCAACACTCTCTAAAAGACGGACACTTGACTTCCGTCTGGACAACGAGTCAAATTTTGGTGTCCGTTTTACAGAGGTGTCCGTCTTATAGGGATCAAGTCTGTTAATAGACAGTAGACTGAAGTTTTAGTAGCTTCACATCTTGTGGCAGGTCTGTCTGTAATAACGCTTTTCGTGATTTGTGCCTGTCGAAACATTTTAAGAAGTGTGCCAGCCCTGACCCGTGTTTCCGGCACGCTTAACTTGTTCCTATTTGTTTTATGGATAAAAATCAACTCAGTTCCCCAATGCCGAACTGAGGAAGAATTATTCACGTAAACACTCCACCTTTTACAAACAAAGGAGATGAGTCTTTAATCGGCCAGTCTTTTATAGGTCAGGGTCAGTGGTCGTTTCGCTTAGACGACAATACCATAAAGTGCTTTGACTGGATTATCGATCGTATCGTGGCCATTAATTTGATATGTGATTTTTTAAGACTTAAACTGCTCTGTCAATAAATCAGTTTAGAGATACTAGACCTTTTTTCTGCTTATTCTAATACTTTTTCTTTTTGACCACGATTTCCTCCGTCTGTATCCATCCGGCTAAAAGGAAATCCGTTGTTAAGTACTACACTGTCTTAAAATAAATCACCAAATTCGAACAGGATCCTGTTATTCGATTTTTGAATTTGTTTAAGGTCATATGATTTATCATAATAATATGTCGTCATGGCGGTCGGACGCGTTTATTAGCGCTCGTCCAAATTACGACGCTAAATGCCAATATGTCCACTTTGGATTAAGGGGAGAAACAGACAAAATTAATTTGAAGCTTGTAACCTGAATAGAAATTTTATTATTAGCTATAACTTAATTATGCTATTAGTTCCTCTCCCCTTGTGACTCTCTGTTTTTTAAATTAAAAAACAAACTTATAAACAAATAGTATTAGGGGCTAACTCGAAAACCTCACGATTCGTTTAACCTCTAGGCTCCAAATAACTAATTATTATTCTTCGGTTATCACATTGTCAATTTGTTATGTATACAACTTTTTACTTGTAATAATTCTTAATGTGTGAGTCAATAAAAGATTGTTGTTGTTGTCGTTATAAGCTAGTGAGCAGAGCCGGGATTTGTTTAGCGTGTGTACGCAATTCAAATAGCCGGGCATATTGCTGAATATTTTTGCTCTTAATTGCTACGCTTTAATTTTCTAATGAAAGCGGTACTGGATGTACTTGTTTGTTGTGAGGTAATTTAAACGAACATATTTAAGCAATAGAAAATGTTTTCCGTGTTTGCATAGCCTGATATAAACACGAGAGGAGTTGGGAGAATTCGAGACAGTTATGCAAACCCGAGACGAAGTCGAGGGTTTGCATAACTGTCGAGAATTCTCCCAACGCCTCGAGTGTTTATATCAGGCTATGCAAACACGGAAAACGTTTTCTATTGCTTAATTATAAAATAACTTTCCCGAGAAAAAAACGCAAAACTCTTTGTATGGTACTGATTAAAAAAGAAATTCTTACCAGTCGCAAAATCTTGTCCACCAAGTCTTGCACGCGTAATCAGTTCTTGTTTTGCAAAAAGATGCTTTGCAAAATACGGATTTTTCTCGCTTAAAATGTCAGCTTGAGTGAGCAAAAATTGACTCAGCTTCTTTGTAACGATTTTCCATGTTTCAGCCGACGAAGGAATGGGTAGATAATGTAAACTTGTCGAGTTTTGAACTCGAATACTTTTTCAAATTCGTGCTTGGGTGATTAGCGCGCGAAAAGCCAAATAACTTGACGCCACAACCATGTTTACATACTCTCATGCAAACACTCCTCTCGGCCAATCAGAGCGCGCGTACTATCTTAGTTATTTTATAAATAATAATAACACAGTATTTTCTCAATGCTGCTAATGCAATTAACTTTAATTAAAAGCCTTTCCCTCCTCCCTTTCCCCCACCCCTAGAGACCCAGATGGCAGAGGTTAAGGAGTTCGAACGTATGTGTTTTGGCTGTGGAAATACAGTCAAGATTTGCTCTGCTCAATAAATCTTTATTACTGAGAAATATGGACATTTACATTTCTAGGTTTTTCGTTTACTTGATGGGAAAAGAAACTGAAATTTGCCAGGATGAAAGTCTTATAAAAGCTTTTGTATGAAGAGAAAGGAAGGTTTCGGGGTTTTGGGTTCAGGCTGAATTATTGGTCTGATAGTAGTGGCATTTAAAGATTATCAGTTATTCAAGTATAGTTGTTATATCATTAAAAATACATAACGGAAAGTTTTATTGTCTGTACTTTAATAGACCATGGATATGACGTCATAGCGGTACGTTCAAACTCATGCCACTTGTTGTTTTACAAAATTTCGTCATTTTCCAAATTCGATATCCTGAAACATTCCGGGTTGTTTCTGGTACAACTTGCAATACTAGACGTGTTAGCTTCGGCAAGAACAGTGGGAAAATACTAATACGCCAACTTATTACTCCTCGATAAAAACCGTTCTGGGCAATTCAGTAAAATAATGAGTAAAAGTTTTCGGTTCAATTTCTGTGTGGGTGTTTCCGGACGTTTCAGTTATACTTAAAGATTATATGCACCTCGATCAAAATACAAATTTCATGGTGCAATAGGGCGTCTTTTCTGCCTATCTTTTTTTTGTGACGAGAGAAAAAAGACTTTTCTTTGACCCAATAAAAACTTTTGTTTTAGTATCAATTTAGTTGTTTTGAATCTCAAAATAGTTACCTTGAACAACTTGAACTGTGACTTACCTACTCAATATTTACTGAGCCGGATAGCAGATTTTGACGTCATAAGTTGACAGTTTGAAGGAAGAGAAAAACCACTAATTCTAATATCAGTCGTCTGGCGAGTTATTTATAACACTGGTTATTTCCAGTGTCCTATATTTGTAACTTTCGATAATGTCATACTTCAACATACTAAAATGTTTTTCTAATTTAATTTAGAAAACTTTCATGCTTCACCCCTTTTCTCCTTATTTGTGTCAGTCAAACTTTAAAATTCGTGGACGAAACACTAAACTTAAGGACAGAACTAGGGCAATCGGCTCCTGACTGAGCATAACACCTTTACCCTTGAGCACCGACGAATATGTCTCGGTTCTGATATGTTGTGCAATTTTTCTGCTCGACTGCGGTATGTTTTTGGATCGTTACTGTAAGCGCAGAATTTGAGATCTGCGATGCATGACCAAACAGCTGCACTGCAACGTGAAATGTTATAGGTCATAATTTGGGGGTAATAATTCAGTGACGTTGATCATGATCATATCGCTACCGGAGTACTGTTCTACCGGAGTACTTTGCACAGAAAACCTGCCATTATAAAACAGTTGGAAAACTCACTCATTATTGCTTTAATAATGAAGTGCATTTAAGAAAATTTAGAATCAGTTTTCCAAAGGAAACTTGCCTTCTAGTGAAATGCCTTAGCAAGCTGCAATCGCAAGTAGTTTTAAATGAGTCATTTTAATCAATTATCTAAAATCTTAAGCAAGGCAAAGCACAGGTAAATAACTATAGTGATCAAACGTCATATAATAATGACAATATTAAAAATATAGTAGTAGTAATGAGTTATTAGTGAATTGTATGTGGATCGCATTCACATCATCGAATGTGACGTTACTTTTTTACATTGTTTGTCCTTCAGCAATTAATAAAAAAAGTAATAAAATATATTTTAAAACGTTAAGCAAATAATAAGTTTCGAAATTTTGTTTTCAATTAAATATTTTTTCAGTGCGTAAACTGCGGTTTTAAAACAATCGACTTTTTTGCATAAGCAATATAACTAAGAGTGTTTTGACTGAAATGTCAAGTACGTAACTTCCTACAGACTTAGTCGGTCGTGCGTCGCATTCTAATCCAACTTGATGATATTTAGCAATAAAAAGCACACAGATAAACATATATGGGCCTGAAAATGAGAAAATCAAAACAAACATTGTCTAATGTCTAAGGCAAGCAGCGGAAAAGTAAATTTGATTACCATTCATTGAGATCTTCGATTGGAAAATCACTTCTTCCGGCACCGTGAAGGTCTGAAGACGTGGACAAAAACGTAAACAGTTGAAATACTCAGGGAAAACACCTTTTCTGGAGTAAAAAGATTGTCCTTAAACTTGTAAAATTACACTATTAAATTTTACACTGAAAAGAAGTGCATAAAAGGATGTGTGTCAGTCAATGTCTGTTAAGTTGAGAGCACATACTAAGAACATTCTCACAAACAGATAAAGTTTACAAAAACTTAAACCGTTCGAAGATCAGAATTATGCAACTTTTTACAAAGGTAAGCCAAGTTCTTATATTATTCAGTATTTTGACTAGTAAGAACTAGTCTTTTATGAGGCAAGAGTTTTGAAATCAGCGGAACTGTACAACAACCCTTAAAATTAGATTAAAATCCGTGATTGGTTGATGTCGGTCATTAAGTATGGATTATCTCCTTTTGTAAATTGATTGGGAAGGAGCCTTTGGACAATGGTGATGTTATATTTTCATTAAGGTTTCCCCCAAATTTAAGGGAATGATAATTCATGTTAGCAAATTCATTTGAAATATCGTTGGTCCCCTTAAATCAAAATAACCTGTATTTTGGGGGGCAGATAAGGAAGGTCTGACTTTCGTCATATGCATCCAAATGTGTTCACCCTAAGATGCAGAACTTTTCTCTAGGCAAGGTGATTACTCGTTTTTTATGGGCTTGTTAACGTGCTTCGGACTCGCATTGATATGGTCTGATTATTCTCAGATATCGGTAAACGTATTTCTCAGACATAACTTAACCAGTAACCAGTAGACGCGTTCATTGTTTTCAGCTTTTTGCTATGGCAGTGTTTGTTAGCGTCATTTCTTTGTCTCTTGAAATGAATTGCCCTGGATTTCGTCAAAAGCCCCATAAGACGCTCAAGCGCCTCCGACGACATTTCCTATTTGTCGAGAAACCTTTCGCAACGCCGCAGTCACTCGCTACCGCAAATCCTCGTCGTGTTAGCCGTGACGTCACCGTGCAAACGCCAGGCACCTCAACGTGCCCTTGGAGCTGGGCCCAAGACGACAACCCGGATCGCGTCCCACGGTTCCTGTCTAAAGCTGTGTGTCCTGATTGTCCCCATTATTGCCGTTCAGTGTTATATTATCACAGAGGACTGGTACAGAGATGTGACGTCTCAACAGGACAAACTGTCTGGAAATGGACTTTAGTGGAACTGCCAGTGGCATTTGTTTATGATCCATAAAATGATGTTCTCTCATGTACACCTGCTCACACCGAATCATTTTTCTGCGTCCATTATTCTCAGCGCTGCATGTAGTTACCTTTCTCACCAGAAATCTCGACGTAAAATCCACTGAAGATATGTTATATAGGACTATCTATGTTATTTAAATTACAGTTGCCTAAGGAACTTTGATATAGAAGAATTGTATTAATTTTTTAAGACAAAGAAATTATTTATTTAAAAAAAATTAAATAAAGAACAAAAGTAAAGAGATACCGGCAAAGTCTTGTTTAACATAATGCCTTTAAAAATTGTGACACTCTGATACGCTGTTCAGTATCCACCCTCTAATCACTCGGCTCTGGTACTCGGCCTTCCTTGATCCCGACAATGAAACTAATTGATCGGCCCCGTTTGATCTCGTGAAGATGAAGATGATGATGTATATTCACATTATACAGGTGTTGACGTCTGTTTTTATGAATTTGAAATCTCTTCATCCATAATTACTTAATTTGGTACCATTTGACACTATTAATCAATACTTAGTTTGCGATATTAGGCGGAGACGCCTGGTACAAAATAAACTGCACTACCTCCCTTCTTCCCTGCCTTCATTCCCTAGTTTCCCCTCGGTTGACCAATGTTTTTCCGTTAGCGAGTCGCAATCTATAATTAACCTCCACTGAAATCACGTTCATGCTCGGACCCCGGGACGACTCCCATATAAAAGTGAGGTTTCGGAGCGAGCAACTTCCATGCGCTCATGTCACGGCGTTTTCACGTACCAGTTCATTTTTAGAAAGGTTTTGGCGCAAATTTTGAATATCTCTTAAAATTCAACAAACCAGTCAGCAAAACCTACAGACCTAAAAATGATATTTTTTGCCTTTTAATAACGTTTAGTTTTCGTTTTTGATATCTTATACTTCGAATGCGCTCATAGACATGGTGGAGATTCTATTTTCGCGGGAAAAAGTGCCCTCAAATGTATCTAAAAATAAACTGGTCCGTAAAAACGCCGTGACATAGGCCTAGCTAGTATGGGAGTTGCTAGCTTCCGGTTATGGGCTCCTGAGGGTGTAAATTGCAGATTCTGGTCTCACTTATGGTCTTTGGGACGTCACTATATTTGCCAATCAAGGAACCGCTTAGGGCTGTACATGTACATAAAGAAATTTACACTAGAAAAATGCTATGATACTGACTTTACGGAAATCTAACTTTTAAAAAGGAACACAACATCCCGTGCATTTATTTAGATCCCTAACTCCTATTTAGATGTCTGTTATATTAAATATGGACTCCTTTGGGGGTAAGTGTAAGCTTGAGCCACACCCACGTTGGCCGTAACTGGCATCAAATTCATATCGGCATTCCTACATACGTAATGAGCAGTGAATATTTTAAGAGAATTTCTCTGTGTTCAGTTTTGTCAGATTGAAAAGCTTGTATTGAATCCCCATTCATTTATTTAATGCTAGTATTAACCCTCGGACGTACAAGGGGGGAGGGGGGGTGGATGCCACCCGGGCCCCGCTAAGGTTTTTCTGAGTTTTCTCCTAGAGGATAAAACATCAGCACCTGATGTTTCCAGTAGCTGTTCATTCATCTCTCGCGCGCATTTTGAGTCAAGTTCAGTGATGGTCAGTTTCTATGGTTACGAGATATGACGCCATAAGTAGGAGGTGGTCAAGCCAGTTTTGAGTGAAAGTACATGTTTTTTGCACTTTTTTCTTCAACAATAAAAGTAAATCTTGTGGCTAAAAGCATGCAAAGTGCCTATTTATGTGTTATTTTTCAACTCAAACACAAAAAATCACCATTTCTCGTGGTTTTAACCTGATTTCTAATTCTTGGTAAAATCCAAGATGGCGGCCAAGACGGCGACCATTGTTAATCAAAGGCTTTCCACTTAGGGTACCCAGGAAGATCGAAGGGCCTCTGCTCGCAGGGTACACTTAGGGTAAAATCGTTTCGAAATACCGGCAACGTATCAAACACTCTAGAGGGGTTCCATCCATCCCCCTCTCCCTTGTACCACGGTGGGGGTATGAATTTGCATGTACGCCCGAGGGTTAAACCTATTCTTGAGTGCTGTGTCTCCTTTTGGGGAAGTTGTAATGCAGGATTATTAGCTTTTATTGGATGAGATTTTTAAGGTTCAATTGGGTTGCTACCCATTAATCAAATCTGTACTGAGAGAAGACTACTTCTGCTCAAAAACATCCTTGGTAGATGTGCACCGGATCATCCCTCTGAGAAACTGTTATCTTTGAAATATCATAAGTCTCATGATACCAGGTCTCGATTGCCTTATCACCTTCCTATTCCACGTACCGGGTAGTACTTGGTGTAAGACTGCCCAAAATGTCCCGGGCCACCGCCCATACTGTTAAAGCTGTAGTAGTACCTGTGGTACCTGCAGTAGCTGTGTAGTACCTCTAGTACCTGTAGTAGCTGTAGTACCTGTAGTAGCTGTTGTAGTACCTATAGTAGCTGTAGTACGTGTAGTACCTGTAGTAGCTGTAGTAGCTGTAGTAGTTGTAGTAGCCCTGTAGTACCTGTAGTAGCTGTAGTACCTGTAGTAGCTGCAGTAGCTGTAGTACATGTAGTACGTGTAGTAGCCGTAGTAGCTGTAGTACCTGTAGTACCTGTAGTAGCTGTAGTAGTAGTTGTAGTACCTGTAGTAGCTGTAGTGGCTGTAGTACGTGTAGTACGTGTAGTAGCTGTAGTAGCCCTGTAGTACCTGTAGTAGCTGTAGTAGCTGTAGTACCTGTAGTAGCAGTAGTAGTTGTAGTACCTGTAGTAGCTGTAGTAGCTGTAGTAGCTGTAGTACCTGTAGTAGCTGTAGTACCTGTATTAGCTGTAGTACCTGTAGTAGCTGTAGTAGCTGTAGTAGCTGTAGTACCTGTAGTAGCAGTAGTACCTGTAGTAGCTGTAGTAGCTGTAGTACCTGTAGAGCTGTAGTAGCTGTAGTACCTGTAGTAGCAGTAGTAGCTGTAGTAGCTGTAGTAACTGTAGTAGCGGTAGTACCTGTAGTAGCTGTAGTAGCTGTAGTAGCTGTAGTAGGTGTAGTACCTGTAGTACCTGTAGTAGCTGTAGTACCTGTAGTAGCTGTAGTACCTGTAGTAGTTGTAGTACCTGTAGTAGGTGTAGTAGCTGTAGCAGCTGTAGTACCTGTAGTACCTGTAGTACCTGTAGTAGCTGTAGTACCTGTGGTAACTGTATTACCTGTGGTAGCTGTAGTAGCTGTTGTAGCTGTAGTACCTGTAGTACTTGTAGTAGCAGTAGTAGCTGTAGCAGCTGTAGTAGCTGTAGTAGCGGTAGTACCTGTAGTAGCTGTAGTAGCTGTAGTAGCTGTAGTACCTGTGGTAGCTGTAGTAGCTGTAGTAGCTGTAGTAGCTGTAGTACCTGAAGTAGTTGTAGTACCTGTAGTAGTTGTAGTACCTGTAGTAGGTGTAGTAGCTGTAGTAGCTGTAGCAGCTGTAGTACCTGTAGTACGTGTAGTAGCTGTAGTAGCTGTAGTGGCTGTAGTACCTGTAGTAGCTGTAGTACGTGTAGTAGCTGTAGTAGCTGTAGTACCTGTAGTAGCTGTAGTACGTGTAGTAGCCGTAGTACCTGTAGTAGCTGTAGTAGCTGTAGTAGGTGTAGTAGCTGTAGCAGCTGTAGTACCTGTAGTAGCTGTAGTAGCTGTAGTAGCTGTAGTACCCAGGGACCGCGGAGGGGGAGGGGCTGGTAGGGCCGCGGCCCCACCACTTTTTTGCACCTCCGCCCCCACTTTTTGCACTAAAAAGAAAAATAATTAAAATTAAAAAAAGACTTGAAATAAGTTTTTTTCCGTCATTCAGCTATATTCTCTGTATTTTCTTTAATTTCAAACGCCAGGCATTTTGTGTGGCTCCTGTGCTTTTCGCGGTAATTGTACCCTGGGGCCGACTTGCCCCTTGATCAAACGCCATGCCTTGGCCACCCCTTCGCATCGTTCGGCAGCGTGTTTTGTACTTCCAGCTCCGGCAGAGTTTTTTATCAGTTTTATCAGACGAAATGAAGAAAATTACTAGCTTTTTCAAGCCAAACGAAGGTGAGTAGTTGTTTTGAGTTGATAAAAGTTTTATATTTTGTCTTTCTCCTTTCGAATCAATGAAATATTCGATGGCAAGAAGAATTACATTACTTGAACAGTGAACGGTCATAGTTAGAAATTTTTCAGATCACTTCAGTGTAGTATTTTCTATACTAAAATTGTGATCGCGTCTTTTCTTGCATTGAATCTGAACTGTAAGCTCAGATTCAGTGAAAACGGTGAGTTTGAGTTTGACCAGTAAACATTTCAATATATTGTTAAAAGTTTCATTTTTTGGAAGTGCGAGTTGTTTCTGACTAATATTCGTTAAGAGTAATTGGATTTTTGGTGATGGGTTATATATTTATTCTATTTATAATATTCTACTTATTGTCAGCAATCCTGTAATTTAGCATTAGCTACAAAAGGATAATAAACACATTATTTATTTATAAATAAAGTTGAATTTCATAGACTGTATAATAACTATGATATAATAAATAATAAATCAAATACTATGATTTTATTCCTTTTGTCGATTTTCACAAGAGACTATAAAGGGGACAGAGAGGCCATCCCCCATATACACCCTATTCCATAGGTAATTCGTCTCGAGTTATTTTTAACACCACAGATCTCGAGGGGGATTAAACAACAGCCAATCACATAGCGCGAATTTGTTCCACGTGGATGACCCACGCTGAGAGCCACGCGTCCTTCACGAAATGACGCAGAACAAAATGGGGGAAGACGCGGAGAGCGATTTTGCTATTCCTTTTGTCGACGAAAACGACTACAGTGAGATTTCTGCGAAAGCTGTGTCAGCGAAACCGAAATTAAAAAAGAATCGCCCTTCCTCTCTTGTATAGAGCTAACAGTAGAGCAGGGAAATCCTTAACACACTGAATATTCTCTCAGGATCATTTATAATTTACAGTTTGAAGGGAGCAATTTCTGGTTTGATGTTTATTTTTTTCAGTCTTTATAGCGATTATTCCTACCCACCTACTTTGTCAACTGTAGGCGAACCCTCCTAAAGCTGAATTTCAAGGGACCATATTCAAGCTCAGAAAGAGAAATAAAATTTCGTCGTTGCTTATTTACGTCCTCAATAAAACGCGAAATTAGGCATTTTCACGTCGTAGTCGTGCAAAAACGGGAAAGAAATGAACAAAAAAGTGTGTTGCACGTACGAAGTTGTTTTTTTGCTAATTAAACCTATTGTTTTTTTGATGTTCTAGTTGTCGTCCGCGTCGTTGGATCTTGAACCCCCTAAATTGTGCAAACGACCGGTTTCAATACTCCGGCGAAATTTCTCATTTTATTAAAGCACTGAGGTTACGACAACTTCGAGTTAAACTGATTTCACGGGTTGTCAAAGAGTCCAGCGATTCCTTTTTCCCAGGTGAGCGCCGACTCATTTCGTTTCAATATTCAGGAATGCTTTCGATCTTTTTACGCTTTCATTGCCTCTCGCCCGACTTGTTTTGCACGGCGTTTGGTCATGCGAAACCTCCACGAAACATCCACACCTCGCGCGAGGTAACTTTATCCCGATTCTAAAAATAACTCGAGACGAATTACCTATGGAATAGGGTGTATATGGGGGATGGCCTCTCTCTCCCCTTTATAGTCTCTTGATTTTCAATATGAAAAAATTATTTTCAATTGTCAGCCCTCCCACTTTTCACCTTGCTCCGCGGTCCCTGGTACCTGTGGTAACTGTAGTACCTGTGGTAGCTTTAGTAGCTGTAGTAGCTGTAGTACCTGTAGTACTTGTAGTAGCAGTAGTAGCTGTAGCAGCTGTAGTAGCTGTAGTAGCTGTAGTAGCTGTAGTAGCTGTAGTAGCTGTAGTTCCTGTGGTAGCTGTAGTAGCTGTAGTAGCTGTAGTAGCTGTAGTAGTTGTAGTAGCTGTAGTACCTGTAGTAGCAGTAGTAGCTGTAGTAGCTGTAGTAGCTGTAGTAGCGGTAGTAGCTGTAGTAGCTGTAGTAGCTGTAGTAGCTGTAGTAGGTGTAGTACCTGTAGTACCTGTAGTACCTGTAGTAGCTGTAGTAGCTGTAGTAGTTGTAGTACCTGTAGTAGGTGTAGTAGCTGTAG
This sequence comes from Porites lutea, assembly GCF_958299795.1. Lineage (NCBI taxonomy): Eukaryota > Metazoa > Cnidaria > Anthozoa > Scleractinia > Poritidae > Porites > Porites lutea. The sequence continues at coordinate 1,355,246 of NC_133209.1, forward strand.
TAGCTGTAGCAGCTGTAGTACCTGTAGTACGTGTAGTAGCTGTAGTAGCTGTAGTGGCTGTAGTACCTGTAGTAGCTGTAGTACGTGTAGTAGCCGTAGTACCTGTAGTAGCCGTAGTACCTATAGTACCTGTAGTAGCTGTAGTAGCTGTAGTAGCTGTAGTAGCTGTTGTACCTGTAGTATCTGTAGTAGCTGTAGTACCTGTAGTACCTGTAGTAGCTGTAGTGCCTGTGGTAGCTGTAGTAGCTGTAGTAGCTGTAGTAGCTGTAGTAGCTGTAGTACCTGTAGTAGCTGTAGTAGCTGTAGTAGCTGTAGTACGTGTAGTAGCCGTAGTACCTGTAGTAGCTGTAGTACCTGTAGTAGCTGTAGTAGCTGTAGTACCTGTAGTACGTGTAGTAGCCGTAGTACCTGTAGTAGCTGTAGTAGCTGTAGTAGCTGTAGTAGCTGTAGTAGCTGTAGTAGCTGTGGTACCTGTAGTACCTGTAGTAGCCGTAGTAGCTGTAGTAGCTGTAGTACGTGTAGTACGTGTAGTAGTTGTAGTACCTGTAGTAGCTGTAGTAGCTGTAGTAGTTGTAGTACCTGTACTAGCTGTGGTAGCTGTAGTACCTGTAGTACGTGTAGTAGCTGTAGTAGCTGTAGTACCTGTAGTAGCTGTAGTAGCTGTAGTAGCTGTAGTACCTGTAGTACGCGTAGTACCTGTAGTAGCTGTAGTATTTGTAGTACGTGTGGTAGGTGTAGTATAGTAATAGTTTTGCATGACCGCATCATTGTACAGTATTGCAAAAACATACCTATTACAATCGAAATATAAAACAAACAACACCAACAATGAACCAAAAAAAAAATAACTGCATTACTAACATTGAATCATGTATTTTCATACAGGAGGAAATAAACTCCATAACTAACTCGTTTACATCATGGTTCTTCGAATCCTTTATCAGTTTCATGCTTTCTAGAGATGATTTCTTGTCAAAGTCCGGTGTTATTCGATTGATTTGATTAATGAATGCCTGTCTCTGTACTGTGTTGTTGTTGTTTTTTTTTTGTGGTAGAAGAAATGAATCTTATCGTCTACCTGCTGATCTATGTTCTCTTGACAAATGATCTATTTGGTATCGACCTTGTACAATCAGAAGTTTGTGATTACTTATTTTAAACTTAACCAAAATGTTGTCATTCATCATAATGTCTTACCTGGTAGAGATAATCAGTTGTAGAATATTTATCTTTAATAGTTTTATAAAATTCAAATTTTTTTTAATTTTCAAGACTGTGTCGCAAAAAAGATACCGGATATTTGTCTCTCATTTCTGTGGTATATCGTCCAATTTTATCATTATCTAAAGATTCTGTATCTAAACTGATGAGATTGTATTGTTCAAACATGTTTATGAATTTGCAATAATATCCGGAATTATTCATAGAATGTAGATTCTTTGACATAAGGAAAGACTGTTTGACTATAGAGTCCTTATCGTTGGTGGTTAGATAAACAAAATAGTTTATAATGTTTTGATTTCTCGGGATAAGCAGCGGCAATCTACCAAGTTCAGCTCGGCAAGCTATGTTAGAGGCCTTATTGTTTACTTGTAAATAACGTTTAAAGAATTTGAGGTGAATTTTTTTCTATTGGGGAACTATCCCACTTTTAAAATCTTGCTCGGTGCACATCCCTCTTACCTTACCTTACCTTACCTTACCTTACCCTTACCTTACCCCTTAACATGGGGGATATCCAGTGAATATGATTGTGTCAAGAAATTTGGGATGCGGTATGAAGGTTAAGTTTATTAAGAACTGTCGTGTCTGCTTCCGAATACTAGAAAACGCCTGAAGGGCCTTCTCTTTTATATTAGTTATCATTGTCGATTTAAGGTGGCTTATAACAGTTTTCCGATGACACCATTGTCTTTTCAAACTTGGACATTTTTTACAACTAAAGGCATTCACTGGACGGAATTGATGTAATTAAGCTTGTAAAAACATTTTTAATGCGTAGTATAACGCGAAATATAGTGGCCAAGCACCCAAAAACAGGACTGGAAACTAGATCTGGGCTGGATCGGAAAGCAATGTAATAAGATCACAAGACACCCAAGACACAAGCAATGCCAAAACTTCAGAGGGCAGTCGCAGCGCAGCGCTGGACTTTCTCTACTTCATCAATCGCTAACAGAGGTGTAGCGCTCTATTAAACTTGCTGAATGGAGAGCTCGCCTTCAGTTTGAACACGTAATAGTCTCTACATGAGTCAATCAGGTGGGTATAGAGAGGGCAAGCCAATATTCCTATTGTATAAGAGAGACGCCCACTAGATATGGAGGAACTCACTTATTTTCTTTGCAGGAACTTACTTTTTTAACTGGTTATAATAATGGGTGATGTCATGAACGAGTATTGTAGGAGCTGCTCGGAAGGTCTTTCATAATTGGTTGCGGGAAACAAAGACATGTCATTCTTTTAGGTCAGGGTTAGGCACCACTGGACCCTCTTGAACTACATCCTTGCGCATGTTAATACTAGGGAACCCACCAACAGGGCTTGTCTTTCAACATAGTACACACTCTAGCCGAACAATACTACCAAGTGTGGAATAGCTGAAACTTTTATGTTTTTGGCAACTTTTGAGCATTTTTTTGAGAAATAATGTGAAACTTTTTGGAAAATCTCGAGCAACTTATGGAAAGCCCTCCCGGTCTGACCGGTCATCCTAGAGGAACTTAAGTCAGTTTTCACAATTACAAAGGCTTCAGTGTTACTTTTGCGAAAATTTTAGTTGCAATTTAACGATTTACGCAAGTGAGGATTTTTCTGGTTACCTCTCCCCATCACTTTTTAGAATCCCAAAATTTCTTTAGGTGACCATTTTTTAAGAAAAATATTGTAACCTGGGAACTGATTTTGAAACATTAAAAATCAGAATTCGTAGGGAATTTATTAGGTATAAAGCATCGAAAATTGTAAATGAATGGAAGGTCCATCTAGGAATTTTTAGTCTTCCTCAAGCAAAAGAAAATTCTTGTCAATATTTGCTTCTCCGAACAGATATTTAGCAGAAAATTGTCTTTGGGTGCCCCTGGTAGCCTCGCCGGGTCAATTTTGTGCAATTGAGCATGGGACACCACAGTCATAAGAACAAGATAGGCTGCGTAAAAATATAAAAGCTAGAAAATATTCCTACATATCACTAACTTCATCAAATGTGTGTGAACCTTGATGTTCCTTTCATAAGCTTGTGCAAATCGTCTTTTGTACTTTGTAGAAGGTTCCATTCAGGACTCACATACCTACGTTTATATTCTATATATTCTCTCGCCCATTAAATCGTCCGTAGTTTATATCAATCCCTTTGAGTATGGACTCGGTTTCACTGCCTTACGCCTAATAATTATCCAAGTTTGGTCGATTGACTAAAGTGAGACTAGTCGATAAAAATGCTTGGAAAATTTGCTGGAAGGTAGAAAGGAATCTTTACAATTCCTTACACCACTGGACGCCCCTACTAAGGCTGCTACAGCTACTCCAGATACCACAGCTACTACAACTGCTACAGATACTACAGGTACTACGGGTACTACACCTATTAAACCTACTACAGCTACTACACCTACTACACCTACTACAGATACTACAGGTACTACAGGTACTACACCTACTACAGCTACTACAGCTACTACAGCTACTACAGATACTACAGCTACTACAGCTACTACACCTGCTACAGGTGCTACACCTGCTACAGGTACTACAGCTGCTACAGCTACTACAGCTACTACACCTGCTACAGGTGCTACACCTACTACAGGTACTACACGTACTACAGCTACTACAGCTACTACAGGCACTACACCTACTACAGGTATTACAGCTACTACAGCTACTACACGTACTACAGCTACTACAGGTACTACAGGTACTACAGGTACTACAGCTACTACAGGTACTATAGGTACTACAGCTACTACAGGTACTACAGGTACTACAGCTACTACAGCTACTACAGGTACTACAGGTACTACAGGTACTACAGCTACTACAGGTACTATAGCTACTACAGCTACTACAGATACTACAGGTACTACAGCTACTACAGTTACTACAGGTACTACAGGTACTACGGGTACTACAGCTACTACAGCTACTACAGGTACTACAGCTACTACAGCTACTACAGCTACTACAGGTACTACAGGTACTACAGTTACTACAGGTACTACGGCTACTACACGTACTACAGCTACTACAGGTACTACGGCTACTACACGTACTACAGCTACTACAGCTACTACAGCTACTACAGGTACTACAGCTACTACAGGTACTAGAGCTACTACAGGTACTACAGTCACTACAGGTACTACAGGTACTACAGGTGCTACAGCTACTACAGCTACTACAGCTACTACAGCTGCTACAGGTACTACCGATACTACAACTACTACAGCTACTACTACTACTACAGGTACTACAGCTACTACAGCTAGTACAGGTACTACAGCTACTACAGCTACTACAGCTACTACAGCTACTACAGCTACTACAGGTACTACAGGTACTACGGGTACTACAGCTACTACAGCTACTACAGGTACTACAGCTACTACAGGTACTACAGTTACTACAGGTACTACGGCTACTACACGTACTACAGCTACTACAGCTACTACAGGTACTACGGCTACTACACGTACTACAGCTACTACAGCTACTACAGCTACTACAGGTACTACAGGTACTACAGCTACTACAGGTACTACAGGTACTACAGGTACTACAGGTACTACAGGTACTACGGCTACTACACGTACTACAGGTACTACAGGTACTACAGGTACTACGGCTACTACACGTACTACAGCTACTACACCTACTACAGCTACTGCAGGTACTACAGCTACTACAGGTACTACAGCTACTACAGGTACTACAGGTACTACAGGTACTACGGCTACTACACGTACTACAGCTACTACAGCTACTACAGGTACTACGGCTACTACTTGTACTACAGCTACTACAGGTACTACACGTACTACAGGTACTACAGCTACTATAGCTACTACAGGTACTACAACTACTACTACAGCTACTACAGCTACTACAGGCACTACAACTACTACGGCTACTACACGTACTACAGGTACTACAGCTACTACAGCTACTACAGCTACTACAGGTACTACAGGTAATACAGGTACTACAGCTACTACAGGTACTACAGGGCTACTATAGCTACTACAGCTACTACAGGTACTACACGTACTACAGCTACTACAGCTACTACAGGTACTACAACTACTACTACAGCTACTACAGGTACCACAGGTACTACAGCTACTACGGCTACTACACGTACTACATGTACTACAGCTACTACAGCTACTACAGGTACTACAGCTACTACAGGTACTAGAGGTACTACACAGCTACTGCAGGTACCACAGGTACTACTACAGCTTTAACAGTATGGGCGGTGGCCCGGGACATTTTGGGCAGTCTTACACCAAGTACTACCCCACGTACCGCTAGCATGAAGCGAATGTTCTTTAACAATGCAGTTAAACTTTGGAATAATATCAGCGGCGATCAGATTTAGTCCGCTCTTCTGATGTAAAGAAGTTCAAAAGAAATTACTTTGATTTAGTCAAGTGTAAATTTAATTCCCGTCTAACAGTTTTAAATGACTTAATATGATTTTTTAACTTATTATCTTAAAGTACTAAGCTTATTTAAGTTCTATTTATGAGTAAATTCGAGTAAATTAACGTCTCAGGAGTTTTAAAATAGACAGAATTTTTTAGCTTTTTTAATCTTGATATTTAAATTATTTATTACATTATTTTTTTGGTTAGGAATTTTGTTCATGCTTAGCTAGCCTGCGAAAACAGCCGTTTCTTTTCGCTCTTCGCCGCCGTTTCGCGAGGAGGAACGTCTGTGACTCAGCGACTCCATACTGATGACGTAAATCAATGTTTACACAATAAATCCGGTGGTCATAAGGTTTCAAACGTAAATTTGTTTGATTTTTTGTTTCTCCTGGTCGATTATAGGGTAAAGTTCTGTGCTGTCCAGCAAAACTCAGATGGTTTTTCTAAAGATCAGATGCAGTGGATTCATCATATTTAAAATTTGACCTTTGTGGCCCTTTGTCTTTCGTCTGTCATTCGTAAACAATAGTTAAAACAATGGTTGTCTTTACAGTAGGCCGTCATCTTCTTGCGGTGTAATTTGTCTTGTTATTGCAAGAGTTATACTACCACATGAGAAATTTCTGCAATTTTATTGACTTAGACAGTGGTATTTCAGCTTAATTTAAAATAACTACATGCGAAAATTGCAAACGTGTTGTGGGTAGTAGTATAAACAAATAATAGCATGATTTGTACGTTATTTTTGGCATAAATACCACTAGTGATATTTCAAAAATGTCTTAACTTTCACTCGCCTAACGGCTCGTGAAATTATGTATAACAATTTCGAAATATCACTTGTGGTATTTATGCCAAATATCTCTACAAATCATGCTATTACCTATACCAATTTCAGTCTACACAGCATACGTTTCAACGATTCGGGGCCAAACCACCCCCCAAAGGGCTTATTAAGGTATCATCCAGGGTAAAAAATCATAATTTTTCGAAATTTGCAATTTTTAAATGATTAAATAGAGCTAATCAAGAGCTTTCTTTTAAAAAAAATCCCATGAAAAAATGTTTTTTCTGTGCAGTCTTATGGAGCGCAAAAATTTTTTCTATGCTAATTACTTTTAATTGATCGTTGACAAGTCCTGTCATACTTGATACGCATGCCGCTGTTGAACCAAGCTAATCACGCTATTTGACAGAAATCGTGGTCTACAAGTATAGTACTCACTGTTTTTCCCTGGATTTTGGAAGTGAATGCCTCCAAAGGAGAAAAAAAAGCTTCTCTGTTTTCATACACGACTCCAAGACGAAAGAAGACGACAAAATCGTTTTGCAAAGAGTAGGCTTTGAAATTAGCAGAGAGCGACAAGGGCAACTACTACTACAATCAAGAAAAATGGCTACAAGATGACAAAGCTCCTGAAAAACCATTGGAACCACCGCGGAATCGAGTTTAACGAGTTTCTTAGCGAGCGGGACAAGCTTTTTTGGCCGCGAAGCGGTCAGGCGAGCGACAAAAAAAATCGGACGAAGGACTGTTTTGAAAGTCTATTGTAGCGGGAGAGAAGCTTCAAGAAAAACTCCAGGAAGCGGTTTGTTATCAATATTTCCAGGGAAGTATCGGACTTTTAGAAAATGTATCGAGTAAAAGTAGGCTTGGTTCAACTTGGCTTGTCCGGTGCAAAAATGAAAACTGCACGTTGCAAATAAGTGAGTAATAACAGTGTAATAATGCTTTCTAGACAACAGAAAGGATCGAACAGCGCAGAGCCTTTGAAATAAATTGTTCATCTGTTGCCGGGTTTCCCTTTTTAACCTTTTCCTGCTGTGTCACTATTGTTGTCCCTTCTCTGGTATGCATCAACATTGACAGCTTTGGTGTTATAACCTGTTATATTCTTGTCACGGGTAATACGCCGCCAAAACTCTTTTTCCACTGTTTTCTCGAAATGAAAATCAGGGCAAGTTGAGGTACGTTTTAAACTCCAAGTCGGCAACCCGTAAACCAGTTTGGCTGAAATTTGGCCAACTTACTGTCGGATAGTTTTTCTAAAAAACCTTTTCTTCGAATTTTGATTTCCTTTTTTGTTTTCGAGTTAGTAGTTTTTTCACAGGTGGTGCCAATGATTTGCTATCCCTAACTTCAACTGCTTATAACAAAAGAACAAACGCACTTGACAAAAATCTGAGACAAGGTTTTTAACTCGTGGGTGGCATCAAATTCCTCGCTGAGAGCGTGCATCGTGCGCTACAGCACGGTTACAGGATAGAGGTCTTCAGGGGTACCTAGCGATAATTTTCGGAAAATTATCTGTTAAAAAGACGATTTGAGATCTAGAATTTTCGGATCATTTTCTGTAAAATTTCTTGCTTGCCTGCCTCTCCTAGGATTTTCGAACATCAAAAAAATGGTATACTTGCCCATTTTTAACAGATTTTTACCCTAAAAAGGTCACCTATAATTTTCGGGAGCCTTTTTTCTGGCTGAAATTTTCGAAAAGGTAAATTTTGATCCCTATAATTTTCGGATCACTATACTTTCAGCTAGGAAATCCGAACAGATGAAAAATTTTTAGGGAATAAAAATAAGCCTTTATCTATCGTTTAAATACTAAATTACGTTCAACAATGCTATGTTTATGTGGTTTTGCACTATATCCTCGTTGGGTGCCTCTGGGTCTTACCAAAGACACGCAGGAATCTTTCAGATAAGTACGATTCAAGAGCCTTTGACTCGTCCAGGCGTTAAACTTGACGAGAAGATGAGCATTTGCTCTTCGACTCCTTCAATTTCGACGCTGGCTTGATCTCCTACTTTGTAGTTATGTGGTAGGTTACGGTGTATGAATCAATGTATGGTAAATAAAGGCACTTCCTCTTCTTCTTCTTAAGGACTCCCCAAGATCACAGGGGGAAATGGATGTGATTCTGAGCATTAGCTTTAAAATAACAGCGGAAATCGAGATAAGAAACATAAGCTTATGTGTTGCGTCCTACTTCGCGAAGGAGTTGTGTCGGCTTTGTATCGCATATGTTCTTTCATTGCCATGAAATGCGTTTACATTGTTTTTTACTGTCAGTAGCCTGGTTTCAATTAGCCTTAATTTCATCCGATTGCTTAGAGTCCTTTTTTCAATCTGTTAAGTATGGCTCGATCGATAACAGCGGAAATCGAGATAAGAAAACATAAGCTTATGTTTTGCGTCCTACTTCCCGGAGGAGTTGTGTCGGCAAAGGCATTATATTTGAGACTTTCAACAAATCAGGTGTTCATCCTCAATGGCGTAGTGGCAACCCGAAGGAACCGGGTTCATATTCTGCTAAGGACCTGCTTTTTCCCCTCTTCCTTTTTTTTTTTTTTCTTTTTTGTTTTGCTTTGTTTGCTTATTTGTTTTGCTTGTTTGTTTTGCTGTTTTTTGTTTTTGTTTGTTTTTAAATATACCCTAAATAAATAAAGTGCAATAAACAGCAAGAAAAGTAGTGTGTTTCCAGAACAAGGATAGCATATTTATAATCTGAATTTCTATCATTTCCTAAAATTTACCGTGGGAAAACCAGAGGTGATAACTAATTGATTATTTTGTAAACAACGCACCCACGAGTTGACGATAGTCTTTCTTTGATTAGTCAAACGTGTTAAGAACCGAATGCAATCTTAATTGGCTTAGTTTTGGCTGGCCTGGACTTAATTTTACAGGGACACCCACTTTTGCAAAAAGCTTCTCATTTCTAAATCGCGTTAATATTTTGATTTTTTTAAAAGGAATAAGCATTAATCTGAAACTATTAAGCTGTACGGTTATGTACGGTTTATGGTGGTATTTACTGAGCAAAAGCGCTAGCGCCGATCAACGCGAGGAGGGTGCTTGAGGGTTGATGATACCTTAAGGCTAAATTTACGTATTTTTTACATTTCTTTTTATTTCTCGACCAAACTTTCTAGATAGACTACGATTGCTGACCAAATGATATTAAGTGACGTCACAAAGGCTGACGACAGTAAAGGTGAGTTACGTGTAACTTAATCAGCAAGGGTGACTCGATAATAAAACTCTAGCCTGCGTAGCAAGCGTTTCCGTTTGGTTTCGGAGCAAAAGGGGACTTTCGGTTTTGACTTGCGTCATTTTTCGCGCGGTCTTTGACTCTTGATCCTCATTCTTTGCTCCTAAACCGCACAGAAACGCTTGTTACGCAGGCTAATAAAACTCTGAAATTAAGAATTATTTTAAAAGGGGGTACCCCGTTTTTGTGCTCCGAATTTATCCAAATTCAAAATGTCATATCTCAGCTCATATTTGAGATACTGAAAAAAAATTTTCAGCTTTCAACTTCCCTTGAATAGTTCTTTCAAAAACAATATAAAAATTTGGGAGATTCAAAAGTTTAAAATATACGTATGAATGAGGTCAGCAAATATGACGTCATAATTTGAAATTTGGTGTCATCCTATGAGCGATTTTGATTGGCCTGATGTTTCGTATTTTCAGGCCAAGTTTGGTTGGGAAAGAGTGAATGCAAGCAAAGTTATTTTAAATTATTCGAAATTGTCTCGTTTTGATTATCCATTTGGGGGTGGTTTGGCCCCACCCTGAGCTAAATTCCAAAAACCTCATAGTACTTAGGATAAAGCCGAGACGAAAAACACAGCTGAACACGTCATCATGAAAAAAATCTTTATTCACGCACGTTGTTCATAGCGGCTCAATATGACTTATATACAGGGCGGATAAAGGTTATAGGCCAAGCACGCGCGCTATGTTAATTTTAAGGATTTTAGGATTTTGGTAATTTCATATAGCCATAAGGAAGACGACAGGGCGACTATAATTATGCACCCTGTTGAAATAAAGTGTTATCTATCTACCTTACATAAATTCAGGGCCGAGCTGGAAAAAATTTCTTAACTGCCCCGCGTGTGAATTTACGGCTCATTACGCGTGCAAGAATATAGAGATTAATCTGAAATCTACAACTAGCATCGGATTCAGCTTTGGAAAATAAATACATTTATTAAATCTTGGGGGGTACGCTTGACTTGGCTTGAGTGTAAGTGGCCTCCTGATCCCTTTATCTCGCCTCTGATTAACCCTCCTTGGAATAATGACTCTAAACAACTGGTACGGAAACGTTTAATAATTGGTTATAAACTAACATTTTGTGTTTGTCCTAGCTGCACTAGCCTGTCCCAAGCGTTCAGTTGGAGGGGACAGCATCAAAAAAAGTGACGGGGTAGGGGCAGGGAGAGAGAGCGAACAAAAGAAAATTCGCTTATACTCAAACCCGTAAACGATTAGATTATCTAAACAGCCTATGTCAAAAAAAAAGAAACAGCAAAAGAGAGCCTCTGTCACTTTCAACTACACACTTGTTCAAATTTAGCCAAGTGTAAATGTCTTTAAACCAGGAATGAAACTACAGTTCCTCGAGAAGTAACTTTAGAACAGATGTCAGTCCTTTAAGGGGGTCCTCATTGGCAGATTTAAGACTCTGGAGCTCAGTTTCGAAGTCAGATCCTGTTGCAGGTTTAAGTAGCTCAAGTCATCAATTTCGGTCGAAGTTACAGGGGCATAGCGTGAGATTTTGAAGATGTACGCACGCGTGGAAGAATTAAGAAAAGTTGACGGAAGAGCTTTATGCTCCGTCATGATTTGAATAAGGAAGAATAAACAAAGGTTAAACAAACAAGTTAACAAACAAACAAAAAATTCCTTTGTTGAACGAAAACGCTAGAACAATAAACTTGAAGATAAAAACTCGATTTTCTTCATATACGGGAAATTCTGTTTTGAGCTAGTGCACACTATCGAAGAAAGAGGACGTCATAGAGCTAGGTAAGTTTGTAATAACTTAAACTGCCTTTGCAGCTTTCTACTCGTCAGATTTTATGATATCATATCAAAGTTTTTAAAGCCATTAATTGACGGCACTCAGTCGCCTCACATCAAAATTTTAAAAATTGGGAACAAACTGATTGAAGGTCCATTTAAAGGGTGATAAATCCCCTCATGAGTTTTTGTTAATCTGATGTCAGTTTGTTTACTTGGTTGTAACTAGAAGTAAAATGAAGATAGAATGGATCTTTTCATAGCCCAGGGACATTAAGTGCAGTACGTCCTATAACTGGGAATGTTAACATTTACAAAGATCTAATTGCGTTCTTCGTACTGTAAATCTAATCTCAAAATAGTTGGATTTTATAGGGAGTATCTTCTCCGCGACAAATAGAAAGAACATGCCACCACAGTTCCCGCGGGATTCCCCTGCTACGATACGCCAGCCTACCGTGCACGTCCCATGTACGAGACCGGATTGTGTGCTACCGGGTTGTATAAATCTGAAGTTACAGACTATGAATAACGAAACTAGAAAGACAAAGATGCATGGAAGTGGGCCTAAATCAAGGTGAGGCTAAGTATTTCAAGGAAAGTTATGAAGGTATCATGCATTCATCAAACTTCTACGACGACATGCAGGTCTTTTTGCTACGAAGGGATTCACGACTCTTATTACTATTGCTTTTAGTCGAAAAACAATTATGTTGGTATACCTGTCCTCTGTATACCTGCAGTACATCCGAAAATTCTGATTCAATAACTAATTTATAGCAGAAAACCATTTTCGCGGGGGATATTCATTTTTCCGCATAGCTGTATCACAATGCGTCAAGACACGCGACCATTTGCAGAGGTAGCCCAGGTTCACAAGTAAGTCGGTACCAAAGAAGGGCAAAGCCAATTAAAACTCGCTGGAATCGCTCTGAGACTGTGAAAAACACCAAAAACGTGCAATAAGTAAAACATAGGGACCATAAGGACGTACTAAACTTTCCACACAAACCCTTATAATTTATTCTACACAACCAGCGATGCTCGGGTGAACTTTGGTACTGGCTGTTAGTACATGCGTCTGAGTAAACTACGACTTCCGAAGTTCCGCAATCTACAGTTGAGGTCGAGGCCCAAAATGTCTGTAGTTTTTTAAGCGGGGCATTGCCAACGGATTATATTTAAAATACCAAACAACAATCAACAAATTGACTCATTGATGATAAAGTGAAGTCATAACATTGCCTAAGTGTTGTGAGTCCACGAGCATCAGCTAAGAGGGATAATAAATCACGATAGAGACAATCATTTATTTTTCCGTGTTCGGGAACTTCTGCCAACGTAGCAGGCGCCGATAATCATCTTATTACAGGCCAAGCCCCCTCGAGAATTTTCCTTCGCCCTAAAAAAACTGGCGCCTGCCCCAGTACGCAGAATAGGAATCTTCCAGTTACCGTGTTTATATATTCATTTAAATCACCAGATGCATCGCTCAAAACACGGAGATGGAGATAACTGCAGTAGGGCAAAGTGCGGCTAGTTTATGGGATCAGGATCTAACAGACATCTTAAGCATTCTGGGCGATGAAAACAACCCAATCTCTTCCAGCTTATCAGAGAACGATCTGCTCAGTATCCTTGATGAAGGTGATGACCAGCTGTTTTCTCCCTCACAATTTACTGGTGAACTGGAGCTAAGAACTCTACAAGATGCCCCAAGTATTCACAACACACCCACTGATCAAACAAAAGTGCAAAATCAGCCTGTCATGCAGTTTCAGAGAACCCTCAGTCTGGGAACCAAGATGAAATCGTATGACTCTGTGCTGCTGGAAAACGCTGAGCAAGTGGGGATTGAACAAGCCTTTTTAGGCAAAGATACAGGTACTGTCCAAAACGGTGGCACTGAGAATTCAACAGGAGCAACCCCGCGTGGTGTAAAACGCCCCGTAGATAATCAGTATAGAGAAGTAGAGAGTACTAAGAAAGAGACAACTAGGGGCAATACTCATGCTAGGAAAAAACTCAGAAATCCTACTCAATCAACAAACAACTTATTTAGGATCCTTGGCTTGATCCTGCAAGCCTTTAAAACTCCGCTGACAAGCGATCTCGAGGAACATTATATACGTGTGCTTAATAGAGCGCTTTTTGAGATCCGGAATGCCCATCAATTTTTGCAGCAATCTCAGGGTAACAATTAAATTTGAACTGCGTATACTTACTCTACTATTTCTCATAGAAGGAATCGCTCGTCTCGATTTTACAATAAATTAACCTTTCAATCGTAACCATGTTGGATTTCACGCAAATTTTTTACAGTAGAGAAGAGCTGTAACAAGTGCAGCAAAACCTTGACTCAGGATCCTACTCTCAGACTGAACTGTTTAATTTGATTCTGTTGCAAGTAGAAGTGAATTAGGACGATTTCCATTAATTTTTAATATTTACAAAAACATCCTTTATTACGTATTGTATCTTCTGCGTAAAAACGAGGATACTATTGTTAAACCAAGCCTTTCGTACCTCGCTAGAACTTCACTGTAATGCTAAAAATAGCTTTTACCATAATCTGAAGATATCTGAATATTATGACCTGCCCGATTTTGATGCTAATAATTTGAGTGAAGCTAAGATCAGACACTATATAGATGTAATAAAACAAAAATATATTACATATTTGCAACATATAAGCCATCATTAAAAAAATATTCCCGCAAGGGAAAATTAAATGAGAAAAAATCCATGCACGCCAAGTAATCCTAAAAAATATTCATGCTATGGCCTAAAAAAAATTCATACAAGGGATTTAATGACGAAAAAAAAATTCCTGCGGCTTGAAAATTCCGACCCCCTAAAACTTTTCTAATGGTCCGTCCCTAATCGAGCCTATCCAAGAGAGAGCTTTATGCTCTCTTGGTTGGTCGGGCAAGAAGAGATTTGAAGGTTAAATAGACATGTCAAGTAACAAAATAATTTCTTTCTTTTCCGTAAATTCACATTTGTTGAAATTGGTCTCATTATGTAATGATTTACGCACTGATTTGTTATCAAATCATGCTGATGACACTTGATTAACTGTGGTAATCATTGCATTGCATTATCATTGTTATAAATTGTAATACTAGCCTGTAAATACATAATTATAGTCATGCAAATAAAGCTTATGTTGTTGTCGTTGTTGTTGTTGTTGTGTAGTGTTGTATTGGGTAGCTGTAGTAAAGTATTACCTAAATATAATAAGTTACAAAAACTCCGAAATCGTGCAGCTTGTGTACTCACCTTCTCCAACTATGATGCTGACGATCTTCAGTTACTAAAAAAACTAAATTGGGATAACCTAGAGACTCGATGTCAGAGTCTTAAAGCAGAAATGGTCTATAAAACCTTAAACGGCTTATCACCGGATTATGGTGGCTTGGCAGCAGACTAATTCAGGTCGCGTACGAGACCAGGCTGGGTTGCCTGTGCCCTATACCATCCGCTTTTGAGCTTTAAAATGATATGTTTCTCAGAATATTTGTAGCAATTCCTGGAACTTTACGGTGAACTAATGTTTTGGCTAAATGGCACATTCAGGCTTTGTTGTAAGCTTATTATTTAATAGATAGATTGCTGCAGTTGTTAAGAGCCAAGGGCATCCAACGACAATTTTCGGAAAATTATCTGTTCGGAAGACGATTTGAGACCTAGAATTTTCGGAACATTTGTTGTAGAATTTCTTGCTTGCCTGCCTCTCCTAGGATTTTCGAACATCTAAAAAAGGGTGTAATTGCCCATTTTTGACGGATTTTTACCCTTAAAAGGTCACCTAGGATTTTCGGGACCCTTTTTTCTGGCTGAAATTTTCGAGAAGGTAAGTTTTGATCCGTATAATTTTCGGATCACTAGACTTTCAGCTAGAAAATCCGAACAGATCAAAAATTTTTAGGGGATAAAAATATGCCTATATCTACCGTTTAAAAACTAAAATACGTTTAACAATACTATGTTTAAGTGGTTTTGAACTATATTCTCGTTGGGTGCCCCTGAAGAGCTTTTCTGAATAGTGTGGCACGATAGAAGCGAAGATTGAAGGTTCAAAGCTCAGATTTCATCGTTTGCCTAAGTGTTGCGTACATGTACAGTTGCTTTTCCGACAATTTGACTCTATTTTGTCAAATATAAATAAGTATAAGATTCTGATTATTTATATCTTTATAGTATTCGGAGGGTCGCGAGTTCGATTCTCGCCCGGTAGGGTACGAAAATTTTCGTTGTCCCGGGCGGGCATGGTGTTTCCCCTCTTTTCAAGTTGAAAATGTTCAGTGTAAGTGTGTGTGTGATGCTCACTACTGTATCATTAAAATTAATAAAAATAAAATTAATTTACGCAACCACGAGTTCGTGAAAAAAAAAAACAAAATGGCGGGTGAAAGGTAAGTGACGCCGATTGATTTTATTTTTCTTTTTATGGTCCGAGTTGATCCGAGTCCAATTTTATTTTTTTTTTATTTTTTTATTCGATCCGAGTTGATCCGACCCGGTCTGGCGGTCCGAGTTGATCCGGTCCGACTTTTGTACCTGCCTCTTCTTCACTCAGTCGAGTGTGAATCTTCGTCCACCATTTTGAATTTTTTCTAAACTTTAGAGAAAGTTTAAAATGGTGGACGAAGATGGGCAGCGGTTTTGAAAACTGCTGCCCATGATCTGCCCCAGGGGGGAGGATTTTCATAAATTGTCAACTAAGACATTGTGAAATATGAAAGAAAGGTCAATTTAAAGTACTAAAAGCTGTTTCGATATCTCAGAACTAGAAGATAACTAGAAAAATTGCTCAGAATGCAAAATTTGCTCGAAATACGAGAAGTTGCCAAAACGTTGCGGAGCAACTTGTGGAAAGCCCCGAGACCTTATTATCCTGTCTTGATCTACGCAGTCACAAGTAAAACAACTCTTAATAGCATGAAAGTGCGACACTACAGAAATAAGAAGTATTGGCCTTTTAAATATCTAGTCACAGGTGCAAAGGGAGGGGGAGGGGGAGGGGGAGGGGGAGAGGGAGAGGAGGAGGGGAGAGGAGGGGGGAGAGCGCGAAAGGGAAAAGGGAAGAGAGCTTACTCTCCCCAATCCCTCTACCTTTTTCCCTTCCCCACAATTCGACACTTTTCCCTCGTTACCCATAAGATTCTAACAATCAGATAATTTCTCATGATTGACAAGTGTCATAAATGAATTACTCTATCTACAGTCTTTGTATCAGTAACATTTATTTTCCTTATTTGTACAAAATCCCTGAATTGTACATGTTGTAGTATTATGCGGCCCGATTAGAAACGTATCGTATTAAGAAAAGCTATATAATTAACTTCTGCTGGTGTATCGTACATACCAGTAAAAAAAAAACCAAGTTATTATTGGACATCACAAGAAGAGATCCACTAACGAGTTGTTCAGTATATGAAGTATCCTTAATAAATATTGATTAAGGTTGCGTAAATTGCGTGTTCTTGCAAAGTTTTAAAACCTTCTTTTACAGTTTGTAAATAGATCGTAGGTAAATAAGCTTGGAAACCTCCTCGCTTTTCTCGTGGAAATTATCTGGAGGGCTGAAGAACTTACTGAATTTCTATCCTGCCTCCACCTAAACAAGCGACCATGCTAATTTGTGGAGGACGACTATATATGTCTTGCGCTAATTATACATTTAGTAACTGAACGATTGTTGTTGTCATTGATTGAAGGATGAATCTTTTAAATGAGGTTTGGGCTCATCAGCGTGGCATAGCCAATCTGATTTACATGATCCAGTGCAATAAATGTAACAGGCAATACATCGGCGAAACTAAACGCCAGCTCAGTGACAGATTTGGAGAGCACCGACACTACATAGAAAAAGCCAGAAACACACATCCTACCGCCGTTCAGACCACTTCTCCCTTCCAGATAATTCCATCAAGGACATAGAACACATTCCATTAGAACTAATTTATTCAGACAGGGACCGTATTCGTAAGGCCTGCGAAGGATTTTTAATATCTTAAGGCAAAACACTTGAACCCAATGGGATGAACAGACCAGATGAAATTTAATCTATTGACATATATTTTTATGTAACCTCTTTATACAAGTTTTTGTCTACTGTATTCCTCCACTAATCACATTTGTCTTTTTTATTTTTGCGTAATTTTATATACTGTATCCGTTGATTCTATTCTCACTTAGCTTGTCTAGTCCTTGATGAAGACTAATTTTGTCTAGTCGAAGTTTGGCAAATAAATTTGTAAACCTTAGCTGTCCGATCAGCCTTGCCTTCAATATTAAGTAATAGTACTGGTACAAAATAAACTGCATTCCCTCCCTTCTTTTCTGCCTTCTCCCCAGTTTCCCCTTGGTTGACCAATGTTTTTTCCTTAGCTAGTCGCTCTCCATCTTGAGGGACTGCTCGCAGTTTATAATAGGCCGTTTGCATGATGGCGTCATTTTGCTGCTATGACCAGGATCCTTCAGGGTTTTGCTTTCTTGTGTAAATTATGGCTTTTGTTATTTAAACCTCACTGGGGCTACCAAATTTAAATATGAAAAGAAAACCGAAAAGAATTCTGGTCGTAGTAGTAAAATGACGTCATCGTGCAAATGGCCTGTTAACCTTTATGTAGCATCAGGTCAGCGGTAATATTTAGCGCATACCCACTGGAATAAAGTGTGTTCATTTGCATCCGCCATCTTGAGTGTATGTTGTGTCTTCTCGGAGAACACTTCATGGTGTCAGAAGTGGGATGGAGCACCTGAAACCGCCTGAAGCTCTGATATTGTCTGCAGCGACGAATAAAGCCGAAGCATGGCGGCGTTGGAAAATGTCATGGGACCTGTACAAAGTTGCGAGCGGACTCGATCAAAAGGATGAGAAGATTCAAGTCGCTACGTTGCTCCACGTGCTTGGCAAGGAATGTGTGGAAATTTTTTCAAATTTTGTGTGGGATTCCGAGGATGATCGGGATAAAATTGAGGCCGACGAGGGAAAGTTCAAAGCTCATTGTGCACCACTGACCTCGAGGCACTTCAATCGTATTTGTTTATCGAACGGAAACAGCAAGACGGAGAGACAGTCGATGAATTCTGTAGCGCATTGAAAACACTAGCTAAGATCAGTGACCTCGGTCATAAAGAAGAATCTTGGATTACATCCATGTTAGTCCTGGGGCTTAAGGATCCGTTTTCCAAAGAAAGGTTGATGGAGAGAGAACAGAGTTTAGAGAAAACATTGCAAGCAGCTCGCATCGCAGAAGAGGGTAGCAAAGTTGAGAAAGTGGATGTAGTAGACGGCAAAGGACAGAAGCCTCAATGGTAATTTCAGTTTTCTTTGTTTCTTAAAAAAAGGGGGGTGTAGCATCAGGTCAGCGGTTATATATAGCGCATGCCTGCTGGAATAAAGTGTGTTCATTTACATCCGCCATCTAAGGTGTATGTTGTGTCGTCTCGGAGAACACTTCAATAGCGGTCGGAAAGAAACGTTGAGCGAAAGGGAAGATCATGGAAGGGAATTGTTTAACGGTTAAACGACCCACAATGATCTCACACGGCTAACTAACACACGGAGAATTAACAGATTACAGCGATCAAAGAGATAAGAGATTCTTTATTATCTAATTCAAATTGAACTCCTCTGCTCCCTGTGAAAAACGAAACGGTTGTGTGTGAAGCTTCCTTTTACTTGACGGATTTAAAATTTACTTGTCTTGAAATATTTCTCAGCTTATTTATAGGCTCTAGTGTAAAGACTACCAACAAAACTACAACGTCTACCAATCATAGCTCCTGACCAGATTCCGGACAGAGTTTACGTCATCAGTATGGAATTTCTGTCGCTGAGTCGCAGACGTTCCTCCTGTTCCTGCTGACGAAACGTCCTCAGCGGCGAGGAGCAAGGAGAAACTGCTGTATTCGCAGGCTAGCTCATTGAGTGCTCTCCAAACTTCCAAAGTGCATCCATAACTCGATATACGCACAGCTAAAAGCATGAGAAAATTATTCTATAACATAGCTGACAAAAATACTTGCTTTTTGATTAACTGCAAAATTCTCGTAACGAGCGACACAGAAAAACAAACGCTTTTATTGGCTGATTACAGACACGCCACAATCGTCTAGTTTGAAAGACTACAGGGCGACTGGAATTATGCATGCTATTGAAATAAAGTGTTATCTATCTACCTTACATAAATTCAGGGCCGAGCTGGAAGAAATTTCTCAACTGCCCCGCGTGTGAATTCACGGCTCATTACGCATGCAAGAATATAGAGATTAATCTGAAATCTACAGCTAGCAACGGATTCAGCTTTGGAAAAATAAATTCATTTATTGAATCTTGGGGGGTACGCTTGACTTGGCTTGAGTGTAAGTGGCCTCCTGATCCCTTTATCAGGCCGCTAATTAACCCTCCAGGAGTAAGTGACTCTAAAAGACTGGTACGGAAACGTTTAACAATTGGTTACAAACTAACAACAACTTTCTTTATCCGGTCACAACCACGTAAAGCGTAAACTTTTTGTGTTTATCCTAGCTGCACTAGCCTGTTCCAAGCACTCAGTTGGAGGGGACAGCATCAAAAAAAGTGGCGGGGTAGGGGTAGGGAGAGAGGGCGAACGAAAGAAAATTCCCTTATACTCAAACTCGTAAACGATTACCGTAAATGATCTAATAAACGCCCGGGGCGTTTATTTAATTTTAGGGGCCCAAGAGGGGGCGTTTAATGGACGGGAGGCGTTTAAAAGAGAGAGGCGTTTATTCTCGTAACTTATTTTAACGAACTCAACCTAACTGTATACAGTAGGCTTTTGGCTAAAAACGTTTTTGTGTTAACAGAACCTCGACTGCGGAGCCTGACGGCTTATCTAGAAATTGAACATGACATAATACACAAACTGATGTTAATTAAGCAATGAAATTAATAAATTGATTGATTTTGCTCTATTTCGCCTTTCCTAGTATTTGAGGGCAATTTTCAAGGGGGGCGATTATTAGAGAGGGGCGTTTAATACGAACTGAACAGCGTAAGGGGGGCCTTTATTAGATAAGAGGCGTTTATTTGAGAGTGGGCGTTTATTAGATCGTTTACGGTAGATTATCTAAACAGCCTATGTAAAAAAAAGGAACAACAAAAAAGAGCCTATGTCGCTTTCAAGTACAGACTTGTTCAAATTTAGCCAAGTGTAAATCTCTTTAAACCAGGAAGGAAACTACAGTTCCTCAATTTTGTTTTTACATAGACCATTTTCGTCACCGCTAAATGTAAGTCTTTGTGCGGCGGAAAAAACAGTTTTAAAACGCTCCATGTGTGGCATGGTGACAGAAAGAAAAGAAAGAAAACCCATGTTGTTCAAGCAAACTCTAAGGTCACGTCTCACAATATTACGAGTTTCTAAGTCATGGTTATTTAAAGGGACAGAGTCAGCTGATGCACATTGCATATCACAAGACACGTGCGTGAAACAGATAGTGAGAAGCGAATCCGGGATATCTAAACAAAGGCCTTGTGGAGAGTAAACTAGTTACAAGACGAAATCGTGATTATAGACCCTAAGCCAAAGCAGAGCACTCATTTTTTTATATACTATAGAGAATTCACCGTTGGATTTGTCCAGTGAAAGCCACTGACATCGACGAATACTTCTGAATTCGATCATTAGTGGAGGTGAGAAATGACACGGAGTCTGCATAGATCATTGTCGTAGGAAGCTTGATTTTCCAAACATAGGTAACCTTTTCCAACGATTTTCCAAATATAAATAGCGATTATTTGCTCGCCAATGTTATTGATTCATTTCTCTTGTTATTTTGGTAAACGAAGGCGATTTCTCCCACCCGGCGCCTACGCGTTTCTCACCTCTTCTGTTCATGTTTCTTTGAATACTGTTTTTAACCAAATATGATAAAATAATGTCATAGGATGAATTAATGTTTGCTCAAAAAGAGGTTTTCTGTAAAAGATCGAGGATCGAATGAAACACTAGGCAAGATTAAAGCGGATTTCTTGATGTATCCGACGCTTACATTTGATTTCGGGTTGAGGTAAACTGGCAAAAGTAGTGTTCAGGTCAGCGCAGTCCCATAACTGACTGTGTCCCTTTAAGAAAGTCTTTCTAGACTGTTTGCAGCCCGCCTTTTCTCTTAACATCTGTTTAGTTTTTATTCGAGCTAGCGAGATTGTAAACAACGATTTTATAATAGAGAACCTACCCTGGGTGCCAGAGACGTTCCATGCCCGAGCTTTCCGTTTTTCGGCCAAAGCTTTTCAGTGAAATCAGTTGAGGTCGAGACGCCCTCGTTTAGCAGTTCGCGGCTTCGCCTCTCGACTGCATGGTTTACGCCTTGCGTAACTTTGTAAAGAAAAATAATAAACTGCTCTCAGTTTATAGTCGTTCAGGCAACGAATACTTTAAGGTATTCCGTTGGCAAAATAAATATTGTACTAAAAAAATTTGCGTAAACCTAAGCAAACTGACTAAAGAATTCTATGTAAGATTTGTTTTCGGAATAACTGTTACGACGTGAATTTAGTTTTCCTCGCTTTTAGCCAAATATTACACACACAAGGAAAAATAGCTTTTTAACTCGGCATTTGCAGCTCACACGCAAATTGTTCGCACGCGTTTTACTCGCCGTTTGCGCGGCTTGCTTTGAAAGGTCCCACTAGTTTTTTCTGTTTCCAGTATCCCGTTATTGCGCATGCACCAAACTTTGATTTTTGAACGGGATGTCGCGAAATCAAAAGATGCGAGAAGAGTAAGAGAACCTTGAAAAATCCGTTTGCATCGCGCTTGGCAGAGTCCAATACTACACTAAAACTTCTCAGGATTACAGATCAATGATACATTACTCCCGTTAAGTTTCGATTTGGGCGAAATCTGGATTTTTTGGCGTTACTGTTATTGCCGTTGGCCAGAGGACCAAATGATGGGAAGCGCTTTGATGCCAATTGAAGGCTTATTTCTTCTGCTAGCTTTCATACAAGCTCAGATAATTGTGAAAGGAATACGCAGAAATGAAACAGCAACAATAAAGACTGTAAGAAAGAAAGCATTGAGACATTGATGTGACTGAGGAGATCTTGTGGAGGGGAGCTTCGTGAAGCAGAATGTTTTGCAACGACGCTTTAGTAAACTTTTAAATGAACCTCCCTACGGCAGACAAAATCAACCAAACAGGCGCTACATGTTTAGAAAAACTAGTGCCATGAAATCATAATGTAATTTTTGACTAACCTCTGCGATGATTCATAGCGTTGAGATTGCATTTTTATTTATGTCTTTCAAACATTTGAGGCTAGAACGCGAGCAAATCTTCTGGCAATTATTACTGGACTTGGAACAATTGACCTCTGACACAAGTTTCACGTTAGAAAAACTGTTTTTAAAGCGAGCGGAACGAGATTTTCGCGTCGCGAAGCGGCCCTGCTAGCGATAAAATCGCGATGAGTCTTCGTCTGCCGTGAGTCAAATTTTAAATAAGACGAAAGAGTTCTTCGAAAGCCTAAATATAAACAACAAATCTCCGTCGGCGATGGGTCCGGATGGAAATCTTGTCGAGTCAATATGACAGTTCTATTGTCTTCTGAAGAAGAAACAGATGACGCTCGCGCGTGCGCATAATCAGGACACCGTCCCGATGACAAGTCAAGTGTCAAGCGATGACTTGCGAATAAAATGAAACATTCAGTCGTGATGATTTAGAGAGGATCGTATTCTATGAGTTGTCAACACGTCTTTGGTTTTACATTGCGCAAGTCTCTAAGTCTTGAGGATCCTCATGCGCTAAAAAAAAATTAACCATGGGAGGTAACAGATATTGAATACGATAAAGAGAAATTGTTGATGATGTTATGATTGGTTGAACTTTGTAACAAGATCATGTGATTTGTACCAACACGTGTTGAGTTCTAAGAAGAATAAACTTTGCTCTCGTACGAAGTGGATGTGTGTTCTCGATCTCTTTGAATGATTAAACTATTACGTTGTCCAAAAGATAGCCTCGACTTCCGTCGCTGTCTGAGTCCTGTCTGGGGAAGGGGCGAGGCTCAATTCTCGAACAATGGCTGGTAATCGAGCCTATCCTAGAGAGAGCTTTATACTCTCTTGGTTGGTCGGGCAAGAAGAGATTTAGCCTGTTCCAAGCGTTCAGATAGTGGAGAGCGTGGCTTTTATTTTTTCGCGCTCCTTTTTACTTCGCACCGCTCCCCACTATCTGAACGCCTGGAACAGGCTAGAAGAGATTTGAAGGTTAAATAAACATGTCAAGTAACAAAATAAAAATTTCTTTGTCGAGTCTTAAAAATGCAAGAAAAATAAACTTGTACATAAAAACTGGAGTTTCTTCATTCACGGGAAATTTTGTTTTGAGCTCGTGCACACTATCGAAGAAAGAAGACGTCATAGAGCTAGGTAAGTTTGTAATAACTTAAACTGCCTTTGCAGCTTTTTACTCGTCAGATTTTCTCATATCAGCTCAAAGCTTTTAAAGCCATTAATTGACAGTATTCAGTCTCCTCGGCATCAAAATTAAATTGGGAACAAACTGATTAAAGGTCCATTTAAAGGGTAATAAATACCCTCATGAGTTTTTTGTTAATCTGATGTCGGTTGGTTTAGTCTGGTTGTAACTAGAAGTAAAATGAAGATAGAATGGATCTTTCCATAGCCCACGGTCAAGTGCACTACTTCCTATACCAGGCGATGTTAACATTTAAAACATATGCTAATTGTGTTCTTAGTACTGTAAAACTAATCTGAAAACAGTTTGATTTTATAGGGAGTATCTTTTCCGCGGCAAATAGAAAGAACATGCCACCACGGTTGCCACGGAATTCCCCTGCTACGATATGCCAGCCTACCGTGCACGTTCCATGTACGAGACCGGATTGTGTGCTCCCGGGTTGTATAAATCTGAAGTTACAGACTATGAATAACGAAACTAGAAAGACCAAGATGCATGGTAGTGGGCCTAAATCAAGGTGAGGCTAAGTATTTCAAGAAAAGGTTTGAAGGTATCATGCATTCATCAAACTTATACGACGACATGCAGGTCTTTTTGCTACGAAGGGATTCACCAATCTTATTACTATTGCTTTTAGTCGAAAAACAATTATGTTGGTAAACCTGTCCTCTCTGCATCCGAAAATTCTGATTCAATAATTAATTTATAGCAGAAAACCATTTTCGTGGGGGATATTTAACTTTCCGCATAGCTGTATCACAATGCGTCAAGACACGCGACCATTTGCAGAGGTAACCTGCTAGCCAAGGCTTTCCGGGGGGTGGAGCCCAGGCTCACAAGTAAGTCGGTGCCAAAGAAGGGCACAGCCAATTAAAACTCGCTGGAATCGCTCTAAAACTATGAAAAACACCAAAAACGTGTAATAAGTAAAACATAGGGACCATAAGGACGCACTAAACTTTCCACACAAACCCTTATAATTTAATTTATTCTACGCAACCAGCGATGCTCAGGTGAACTTTCGAACTGGCTGTTAGTACATGTGTTAGTAAACTGCGACTGCCGAAGTTTCGCAATCCACAGTTGAGGTCGAGACCCAAAATGTCTGTCGTTTTTTAAGCGGGGCATTCACAACGGATTATCTTTAAAATGCTAAACAACAGTCAGCAAATTGACTTATTGATGATAAAGTGAAGTCGTAACATTGTCTAAGTGTTGTGAGTCCACGAGCCTCAGCTAAGAGGGATAATAAATCACGATAGAGACAATCATTTATTTTTCCGTGTTCGAGAACTTCTGCTAACGTAGCAGGCGCCGATAATCATCTCATTACAGGCCGCGCCCTCGAGATTTTTCCTTCGCCCTAAAAAAACGGGCACCTGCCCAGTACGCAGAATAGGACTCTTCCAGTTAACGTGTTTGTATATTCATTTAAATCACCAGATGCATCGCTCAAAACACAGAGATGCAGTTACCTACAGCAGGGCAAAGTGCGGCTAGTTTATGGGATCAGGATCTAACAGACATCTTAAGCATTCTGGGCGATGAAAACAACTCCATCTCTTTCAACTTATCAGAGAACGATCTGCTCAGTATCCTTGATGAAGGTGATGACCAGCTGTTTTCTCTCTCACAATTTACTGGTGAACTGGAGCTAAGAACTCTACAAGATGCCCCAAGTATTCACAACACACCCTCTGATCAAACAAAAGTGCAAAATCAGCCTGTCATGCAGTTTCAGAGAACCCTCAGTCTGGCAACCAAGATGGAATCGTATAACTCTGTGCTGCTGGAAAACGCCAAGCAAGTGGGGATTGAACAAGCCTTTTTAGGCAAAGATACAGGTACTGTCCAAAACGGTGGCACTGAGAATTCAACAGGAGCAACCCCGCGTGGTGTAAAACGCCCCGTAGATAATCAGTATAGAGAAGTAGAGAGTACTAAGAAAGAGACAACTGGGGGCAATACTCATGCTAGGAAAAAGCTAAGAAATCTTACTCAATCAACAAACAACTTATTTAGGATCCTTGGCTTGATCTTGCAAGCCTATAAAACTCCGCTGACAAACGATCTCGAGGAACATTATATACGTGTGCTTAATAGAGCGCTTTTTGAGATCCGGAATGCCCATCAATTTTTGCAGCAATCTCAGGGTAACACTTAAATTTGAACTGCGTGTACTTACCCTACTATTTCTCATAGAAGGAATCGCTCGTCTCGATTTTACAATAAATTAACCTTTCAATCGTAACCATGTTGGATTTCACGCAAATTTTTTACAGTAGAGAAGAGCTGTAACCACAAGTGTAGCAACACTGACTCAGGATTGACGTAGGTTAACGAATCATCGTTAACCTACGTGTCGTGTTGCGTTACATGCGCAGTTGCGTTTCCAACAATTTGTCAAATACAAATAAGTATAAGATTCTGATTATTTATATTTGACAAAACAGATCAGAGTCAAATTGTCGTTGGTTATTTCAGTTAAATCTCTGACCTTATAAGGGCTTTCCACAAGTTGCTCGAGATTTCCAAAAAGTTTCCCGTAATCAGTCTCAAAAAGTTTCCCAAAAGTTGCTCAAAAAACCATCAAGTGCTTTTTGTAAGGAAAGTTGCTCAAAAGTTGCTCGTAAAAACAAAACCTTTTTTTGGTCTGATGCTAAAATATGCAAATTGTACAACAAAGGTAAGCATTTTTGTGCAGTTTTGCGGCGTAACCAGCGTTGCTAAATAACTTTGTCCTCAATTAAAACCAAAAAAAAGTAATGAGCTAATAAAATAATAAAATTGTTGAATGACCTTCTTCACTCAGTCGAGTGTGAATCTTCGTCCACCATTTTGAATTTTCTCTTAAAAGCGCTTACCATGATCTGCCCCAGGGGGGGAGGATTGGGCTCCCTTTTTATACAGGAAATTCATAAATTGTCTACGAAGACATTGTTAAATATGAAAGAAAGGTCAATTTAAGTACTAGAAGCTGTTTCGAAATCTCAGAATTAGACGATAACTAGAGAAATTGCTCAGAAAAGAAAGTTGCTCGAGACAAAAAAAAGTTGCCCGAAATAAGAGAAGTTGCAAAAAAGTTGCCAAGCAACAACAACAACAATATAAGCTTTATTTGCATGACTATTTAAGCAATAGAAAACGTTTTCCGTGTTTGCATAGCCTCATATAAACACGAGAGGGGTTGGGAGAATTCGAGACAGTTATGCAAACCCGAGACGAAGTCGAGGGTTTGCATAACCGTCGAGAATTCTGCCAACGCCTCGAGTGTTTATATCAGGCTATGCAAACACAGGAAAAAAGTTTTCTATTGCTTTTATAAAATAACTTTCCCTAGAAAAAAACGCAAAACTCTTTGTATGGCACTGATTAAAAGAAAAATTCTTACCAGTCGCAAAATCTTGTCCACGAAGTCTTGCACGCGTAATCAGTTCTTGTTTTGCAAAAAGATGCTTTGCAAAATACGGATTTTTCTCGCTTAAAATGTCAGCTTATTAAAAAAGCAAAGAAAAATTGACTCACCTTCTTTGTAACGATTTTCCATGTTTCAGCCGACGAAGGAATGAGTAAATAAAGTAAACTTGTCGAGTTTTGAACTCGAAAACTTTTTCAAATTCGTGCTTGCGTGATTAGCGCGCGAAAAGCCAAACAACTTGACGCCACAACCATGTTTACGTACTGTCATGCAAACACTCCTCTCGGCCAATCAGAGCGCGCGTACTATCTTAGTTATTTTATAAAATTATATTGTTACAGTATTCGGCAAAAGCTTTAACATAAGGTTACAAATTATGACAATGATGATGCAATGCAATGACTACTACAGTCAATCAAGTGTAAACAGCATGTAGTAACAAATTACTATAGTACGTACTGATCATTACATAATGAGACAAATTTCAACAAATGTGAATTTACGGAAAAATTCTGTGAATTCATCAATTTAATTATTACTTCTGTGTAAGATAGCTGATGAAAGTCGACCAAATTTTGTTGGATTTGATTGTAGAATTTCTCCCCTGGGATTGAATATTTTGGACAATGGAATAGAAAATGAACTTCGTCTTCAATTATACAAGAGTTACAAATAGGCCAGAATCTATCGTTGCGGGAAGTTTGATTATATCTTCCAGTTTCAATCATGAGTTTGCGGTTACTTATACGAATTTTCCCTAAGGCTCTTTCCTATTGGCTGAATTTCTAATTAAGTCTAAATAACTTGAAACTTTATGTGGTCGTATAAACATAACAACTTTCTTTAATTTTCCAGACATGTTTCGACGGTACATCCGTCATCTTCAGTGTTACATTTTTGAAATCGCCGTTGAATTTAAAGGGCGCGCGATCTTACAAAGTTCGTTACATTGCGTTGTCAATATTGTGTACTAAAACAAAATTAAATGAGTGACGCTTAGTTCTTTACAGGGAGAGAGTCAGGTTAATGTGTTTCATCTGCTGGTTGAGAGGAGGAGGGAAGAGGAGGGGGGAGAGGAGGGGGGAAAGCGTGAAAGGGAAAAGGGAAGAGAGCTTACTCTCCCCAATCCCTCTCCCTTTTTCCCTTCCCCCCAATTCGACACTTTTCCCTCGTTACACATAAGATTCTAACAAGCAAATAATTTCTCATGACTGACAAGTGTCATAAATGAATTAATCTGTACACAGTCTTAGTATCAGTAACATTTACTTTCCTTATTATTTGGGCGTGGCCCAAATAGAGTAATGGAAACGGCTTGTTTTGACGCAAATGTGCAATAGGCACGCAATACGTGCTAACGTAAACAACGTAAGTAAACAAGCGAAGCCAGGCGAATATCTGTCATACGAACGTCTTGTACAAGGTAAGGGGCATGTGGGAAAGAAAGCTCTGCTTGCACACGGCACTTAATCCCACTTTTACGATCTCAAAATTTAATCTGAATCTTCAGCATTTTTGCCTCATCGAAATTTGGAAGTCTGAAGTCCAGGGATGAGATCTATCAAAAGTATTTGGAATATTAACGTCGGGTTTTGGTGATCACATGCAACGAACCTTGAAACACAGAAACTCAAAAAACGGATCGAAATCCACCAATCACAAACCATAAACAATGACCTTTTGAACCCGTTGAAGAAAACTTTCGTTTCCTAAGAGGTCGGCTAAGATGATTGACGTCTGACATTTTTTGACGAGAGGATCGAAATACACCAATCATCGAAAGACAGTGTTTATTGCATGTTTCCTAAGAGGTCATCTGAATTTGCTCTTTTCTTTATTTTATGTCCATTTTTTGTGATTGGTCGATTTTGTTAGGTCGAGTGGATAATCCAATGAGGGACGATTTGGATATCGTTTGATCCGAAATTTTTCGAAGCAGCAGTGAGAAGCAGTTTGGATAACATTTGGCCGCGGCGTTTCGAGGAACGTGTTAATATATTGTTCAATCATGTTATTCCGGGTTAAACTTACAAATGCACACACTGTTCGCGGTAGGCCCGCACTAAAAAATAACACTGAGTGTTTTCGGAAAGGGCTGGTCCGCGAACTCAAGGAAAACCAAAGGAAATTATCAAGACATTCAATGACATCAAAGACTCATGGACCCATAGACGTAATAACAAATCGGAATATCAGGAGTGTACGTGTAAAATGGATAAGAGTTTGAATAGAGGAATGTTGAACAAGTTTGAGAGTCGCAAGATTTGTGTAGCTGGTTATCAGTGTGACAATAGTGATTTTGATTTTGCATTGCGGAACACAGCGAGTTGCCTGTGATAAAAATCTGTTCCGATGAAGGAAGAGACGATGGTCAACAATTGAAACCAAAAGGGACAGAGGCTTCTTTTGGAACTACTGTGATAACTGCAACAATTCTTCTTCAATTTTGTTTAGCAGGGTGACGGCTAATGTACTTGTTTTTGTATTGCGTGTTGTGTTTTTTCATACGATGCTGTGCGTCGGGATTTTGCCTTATCAGCAAGTTTTGGTTTAGAGTGTTTTGATGGCAGCGAGGTGACGACAAGAGAAGGTAATGAGCTAGTTGTACAGAAGGAAAATTGTGTTGTGAAGGAAATAAAAGAAGTTGAATTGAGTTCTCGTCGTGCGAAATTTATTTATAACAGAACTTACCATTTCATTGGTTTAAATCAGCTCTAGTCTGCTACACAGCCGTTTTTAGTGTCGTCACGCAACGCTCCTCGTTTGTGGGGAGGAGCGTTGCGTGACGACACTAAAAACGGCTGTGTAGCAGACTAAATCAGCTCAGGTTAGTCCATTATATTTTCGGCATGACAAATTACCATAAAATCGAGATTGTAATTCGAAACTCGCGTTGTTTTCAAAATTTGTATAAATCGGGCGCTGCAAAGAAATATTTAGGTTACAAGCGCTTCGAAATACTGTACTTTCAGAACGGCTTAGCTTCTACTTGTTGTGCTATATCTTTCAAAACTATCGATCAATTCTAGCTCAAAACTCTGAAAGCAGCGGTTTAAATGTTAAAGCCCGTGGCTGGTTGAAATCGTCTCTTGTTTGTTTTCAAACGATTATCGACTTTGGATCGATTATTATTTTATCAGCTTCTGGTATGAACGAAACGTTTTTCTTCTCGATAAAGTTCACTCAACAAATTTGGAAAGATTTACTTGACTTTTCATATGTGGAAGGAACTGACTATTTTATGGCACGGTCTGACTTGGAACGATGTCAACGATCTGACCATGGAACGAAATGACCGGTTACCGTCATGCCCCTGGCAGACTACCAATGAACAAATTAAAATCTTTGTTACGGAAAACACGGAAAGTGACACTTTTTGTATGGAAGAGTATTCGGAAAAATACACCATTGTCGTCTGAAATTCATTGTTACGTTAAAAGTACAAAAGGTTTACTCTTAAACAGGTAACTGTAACAGTGTGGGGTTTTTACTCCAAAACTTAGGTTCGTAAACAAGGGAAGGTGTATCTGTCGTCCAAGCATCAGAGCACAGGCGATTTAGGTGGAATGAGATATCCAAATAGGCTTCTAAGCCCGGGGGGGGGGGGGGGGGGTGACTCCCATATGAAACAGACGGGGATGCTTGTCGGAAATTTTGAATTTAACCCCTAAAGGAGACCATCTGGGCGTGGCTCAAGCTTTTTCTGACCCCTAGAGGAGACCAATTTTTGGCGTGGCTTAAGCAAATTTTGACCCCTAAAAGAGACCGCTTAAAAACACACAAATACGACATGCAATGAGTTTTAATGATATACAGACATAATCATGGAATGCTTTTATCTACTAGTAGTTTTTAAAAGCATTGTCATAAATCTCAAGTTCTTTGCGGAACCCTAAACGAGACCTTGGCGGCTTAAAATATTGGCGCTTTGCCCGGAACACCCTAAGCGAGACCAAAATCCAAAATTTACACCCCTAAGCGAGACGACGAGCATACCCGTCTGTTTCATATGGGAGTCCCCCCCCCCCCGGGCTTCTAAGTAAGAATTTGCCCCTCTGTACATGTAATAATATCCATTTTATACTGCTTAAAACAGTTTGAATCACCGGGTTAATTTTGGCCAATTTAAGCTTTGTACTGATATAGAGAAGAATCCAGGACCTTCAGTTTATGTAGATGCTGCAAAAACAATTAATGCTCCATACTGTCAAGGAAATGTTACAGGATTTGGGGAAAATGGTGGACAACGATGTGTCGCAATGAGTCTGTGCTCTTTAATTTACAGTAAGATAACAAAGGTTACTTCAGTTGATGATATGACTCAAATAATGATTGTTGGTATTCAATTATATTCTTGTCTGTCACTGCTTGCAAGACAATCTCTGTCAATGTTAACAGAATTGCCAGGAATGGTTACAGTGTTTGAGCAGTTTTTCCACCTTGAATACAGTGACAGTTATACTTGTAACATCCATCACTACTGTATATGCCACTCACAGGTTACAGCATTTGAAACACTCTTGGCACTGAACTACAACTCATTCATTTTAATGGTGGCAATTATTGGTCTTGGTATCTACAGCACTGAGGCTGGGGGATATAATGTATTTGATTCTCATGCTAGAGATATGTATCATAACAATCATAGTGAAAGAACATGTGTATTGTTGGAAATACCATCCATGCATAAATTAGTACAGTATTTTCAGACTCTACATAGGAATGAGGATATATATATATGAACTTAAAGGTGTACATATTGCCACCTTTGAACCTCATCTTTTCTCAAGCAATGTTGAAAATTGTAGTATATCAAATGTTAATAGTTAACAATGTTCCTGTAACCAGTGCTGCCCTATAGCAGTTTATGCAATGTGTTACTCTCTTATTAATCCTTGTGGATACTGGACTTAAGGAACTTTATTTGCCCTTGTTAGTAGCCGGAATACACTGTACAAAGTGATGGGTGTGAAAACACATCTGTCAGTATCAGTGGAGCTGAGATAAACCTTACTCTCTGGGCTGTAACCACTTATGTCCTATGTTGTAATTTGGCTCCAAGCATGTCTGCATTGAAGATGTGCATATTTTCAAACATTGTCGTGAAGTGACACTATTTTTGTTGTGGATTGGAACATACTGTATAAGCTGTGTGGTTCAGCAAACAAGTGGAGTAAAGGATTTGTCTTCTCTGGTAAGATATGATGACAGTTCTTTAGCTGCAATAAGGCATGTTCAAAGTATCATACCCGTAATACGACCACGCCCAAATATACGCTCACACAGCGTCTTGTTTGTAAAAAATCCCTGAATTTTACATGTCGCAGAATTATGCAGACCAATTAGAAACGAAAAACTATATAAAGAACTTTTGCTGGTGTATTGTATATACTATTGAAAAAAAAAATCAAGTTATTATTGGACATCATAAGAAGATATCCACAAACGAGTTGTTCAGTATATGAAGTATCCTTAATAAATATTGATTAAGGTTGTGTACTTTTTGCGTGTTCTTGCGATATTTTGAAAACCTTCTTTTACAGTTTGTAAATACATCGTAGGTGAATAAGCTTGGAAACCTCCTCACTTTTGTCGTGGAAATTATCTGGTGGACTGTCGAACTTACTGAATCTCTATCCTCTCTCCGCCAAAAAAATGCGACCCTGCTAGTTTGGGGAGGACGAGTATATTTCTTGCACTAATTATTCATTTAGTGACTGAACGATTGTTGTTGTTGTTGATTGGAGGATGAATCTTTTAAACGAGGTTGAAGTTGAGGTTTTGGCTACACGATTGTCAGAGGATATTTTGAGGCCCACCCATTATAAGACAAACTTAAGGCAAAGGGCACATATATACATGACCCACGGCCTGGCCAGTAACTCACGCAAGCGCACAGCCATATCACCCGGGCAATGGCAGTCATGGACAGCTTTTTCGCCCTTACTGGGGCTCAGCAACATGGCATAGCCGTAATAGTACTCAGCCTGTCAAGAGTTAAATGTCGAAAATTCAAGTTATCCGGTATAGTGAACGCAGGGTGCTTGTAGCCTGCGAGGCAGGCGTTTGAAAGGAAAGGGGAAGGAGATTCCGGGCGCGCGAGAAGTGCGAACTGGCGCGCAAGGGAAAGGAAAAGGAACCTCCCCTCCTCAAGGTCAAGCCTACCCCTCAAGATTCTATTAATGAATTGATTATTTAAAAATGAATCCATTAAGGTGATGTTACACGGGACGATTCGCAACGACGATTTTTAGCGCAGCACAGGGTTCAAATGTTGGGACAATATTCAGCAATTCGAAACAATGTAACAACAGTGTTGTAACGCTGTGTTGCAAGTGTCAAATCACGAGGAGCCGCAAGCAGTAAAATTTCTGTCCCTTAATTTAATCAGTTAAATCATCAAAGTTGACAGGTCTTTCTGATGATCAAAGCGACCGTTCGGTTTACCATTTACACCTTCAGTGCAAAGACTGTCACGGGAACATTAACACCTTCAGGATAATTGCTTACCATAACAGTGGTAGGTCGCACGTGTCTGGTCGGTTTCGAAGAACGTGATCGTGACTGTTGTTTTTATTCAGTGACTGTGCGCGTTGATATGCCAACGTTTAAAACAGACTGCAACACTAAATTTTTGTTATAAAAGCAAAGAAGCTGCTGAGTAGAAACTAAACTGTCCCAGACTTACTCCGTTTCATTCGTGTACTTTCATTTTGATGGGGTCTGTATGATGAATTTACTTCTGCCTTCTAATCAGGCACGTAAACAACATAGAGATAAAACATTTCATTTTGCTTTTGTGGAGTAAATTCATCTTAAAAAAAGTTAAACTATTGGACCACTTTCTCCGCGTACTTGTAAAAATAGGCATTTAATATGTCGCGCTACAGTGCGAAAATCTTCTTGTCGTGTATTAGATTTCAGTATACATATTGTTAATCTTCATTTCGCGCCAGAATAAATTAGTTTGCGCGCAAAAAATCACAAGGTTTGTTCCACTTCGAGTCCACCTTCTGGAGATACGCCGGCATGGTAGCTGGAATACATTACCGAGGCAAAGATCTGGCATTTTTTCCTCCTCGTCTTTTTTTCCCCGCGACGTTTGTTTATATTTGTAGTGAGAATGCTGTGCATATCGGTGGATTTTACTTCAGTCAAGCGGCTTCAGTTCCTGCGGCTTGCTACTCATCATAAAGAAGAGTGCCGGAATCGCTTTGTTCGCCTTTAACACATTTGTTGTCGAATGCAAGGTAAAAGAACGGACTACTGTAAGGTAAGAATTGAAGTTTAAATTTGTTTCTCGGCGAAAAATAGTGCATAAAACTCGTGAAACCCGTGAGTATTACCTCTGTTTAATATACCGAATGTCATGCGATGACTCATCGCTTTTACGATGGATAAGACGGATACAAACAATAATTTCTTTCGCAACGTTAAGTATAATTTACTTAATATGGAGATCATCTGAGGACGATTTTTCGTTATATATCCTTCATTTCTTGGCTTATTCCGGCTACGTGCGAAAAATTAGATGGCAATGTTTGGGTGCTATAATTATACTGATAATTTCTTGCACCTTGAAACTCATAAAAGCCAAACTTGTTTAACCCTAGCAAAAAACTCTTTTAATGGAGGAACTCAACCTGATAGTTGCACTAAAATCTAATAATTGTTACTGCAATTGCTCTCTGTAACCTCGTGGGTAGAACATACCTGAAGGTTACGTTAATCATTGCACTTTCTCTTTGTAACCTCGTGGGTAGAACATACCTGATGGTTACATTAATAGTAATCACTGCATTTGCTCTCTGTAACCTCGTGGGTAGAACATACCTGAAGGTTACATTTGATAATAATCACTGCATTTGCTCTCGATAACCTCGTGGGTAGAACATTCCTGATGGTTACATTAATAATAATCACTGCATTTGCTCTTTGTAACCTCGTGGGTGGAACATACCTGAAGGTTACGTTAATAGTAATCATTGCACTTTCTCTTTGTAACCTCTTGGGTAGAACATACCTGACGGTTACATTGATAATAATCACTGCATTTGCTCTCTGTAACCTCGTGGGTAGAGTATACCTGAAGGTTACGTTAATAGTAATCATTGCACTTTCTCTTTGTAACCTCGTGGGTAGAACATACCTGATGGTTACATTAATAATAATCACTGCATTTGGCTCTCCGTAACCTCGTGGGTAGAATATACCTGAAGGTTACATTTAATAATAATCACTGCATTTGCTCTCTGTAACCTCGTGGGTAGAACATACCTGAAGGTTACATTAATAATAATCACTGCATTTGGCTCTCCCTAACCTCGTGGGTAGAATATACCTGAAGGTTACATTTAATAATAATCACTGCATTTGCTCTCTGTAACCGAGTCGTGGGTAGAACATACCTGAAGGTTACGTTGGTAATAATCATTGCACTTTCCCTTTGCAACTTCGTGGGTAGAACATACCTGACGGTTACATTTAATAGTAATCACTGCATTTGCTGTCCGTAACCTCGTGGGTAGAGTATACCTGATGGTTACATTAATAATAATCATTGCATTTTCTCTTTGTAACCTCGTGGGAAAAAAATTAATGCCTCTCTCCTGGAAATTTTGCCCTGTCCTATGAGCATAGTGAACTTTGGGTAGCGAATTCACGAAAACAGGTAAAACGCTTTTTTTTAACAACAGCAGTTATATGAATAGTGAAGTAATTGATGGATTGTAATTTTAAGCAGTTGCGCGCGCCTTCTTGCACGCGCTTGAGAGTGAGCGTACACGTTTGCTTGTTTGAATGTAACAACGTATTGTAACAGTTTTAGCCAAACTGAAGAGGTTTGAATAAACGAAACTTGTCTTAAGGCTAAAATAAAGACTAGTGCGTGAAAGACTATTCGTAAAACTCCGTACAATAGTTATGAGGATTATTAGCAGTTATATTATTTGGCTTTTTGAGGGAGGTTGAACATTTATGGAATAGAATATAAAAAAAGCTGATAAAGCGGAAAAAGTTATCTTTACAAAATGCGCTTTGACAATGTCAAGGAGTAAAATAAGCTGAAGTTTTGTAGTTAGCCCGAAGAAAACCTTTTCCTGCATGAAAAGCAGCTCTGATTCCTTTCTCTTAACTAGAAGAGATGCATATCCCTGTGAACCAGTTTTTTAACCAGGAGCGATTCCCACTCACTTCTGATACTTTATTGACACGAGTTCCTATTTCAATATAGGTTTAATTCAAGGTTAGCCGCGTGATAGCTCTTCATTAGCGAAAAGGTCCAAGTGATATTTTGATTGACTTGTTGTTTAGGATCCCGAGGTTTTTTAACACCTTTTCGCTAGCTTAACTGGCGAAAATATTCTAGGAATTTGCCCTTCAATTCCAAATTCTTTGATGTGCCGCCAGATGCCGTGCAAAAATATCACCGCTTGCGGCTCCTCGTGCAAATCGACATTCTTGCATGCGTAATGAGCAGTGAATATTTTTTCCGAGAATTTCTCTGTATTTGGTCAGATTGAAAATCTTTGAATGAGTTTACATCAAATTCAGGGAAACTGAGCGGGAAGAAATTTCATAACTGCCTCGCGTGTGAGGTACGCTTGACCTGGAGTTGAGTCAAGTGGCCTTCTGATCCCTATTTCCTTATAATCTGCTCATTTCCTCGTAATAGTGGTTACAAGCTACCAACAACTTCCTTTGTCCGGTCACAACCACGCAAAGGGTAACCTTTTTGTGTTTGTCCTAGCTGCACCAGAATGTTCCAAGCGTTCAGTTGGAGAGGACTGGATCAAAAAAAGTGACGGGGTAGGGGAAGGGAGAGAGAGTGAAAGAAAGAAAATTAGCCCTATACTCAAACCCGCCTAACAATTACATTATCTAAACAGCCTATGTGAAAAAGAAAGGAACAGCAAGAATAGAGAGCCTCTGTCAGTTTCAAGAAAACGCTTGTTCAAATTCAGTTTAGACAAGTGTAAATCTCTTTGTATCAGAAATGGAGCTACAGTTCCTTGAGACGTAACTTGAGACGGATGTCACGGTCTCCTGTAAGGGGGACCTCATCTGCAGATTTAAGACTCTGAAGCTCAGTTTCGAAGTCAGATTCTATTGCAGATTGCAGCGGCCATGTTTTAGTAGCTCAAGTCATCCATTTCAGTCGAAGTTACAGTGGCGTAGCGTGAGATTTTGAAGATGTACGCATGCGGGGAAGAGTTAAGAAAAGTTGTAGCGCCAAAGGCGGCTCAACCTGGGAGGTCTGAACTTTTGAGCGTAAAAAGAAGGAATGATGCAGCAGTCTGTAGTTGTTTAGTTTACCCATCTCTAGGGTTGTCGGTAAGGAACAGTGTTTATGGGGAAAAAAGACCAGTGACTCCATCATAATTATGGAATAATAAAAGGTTAAAGGAAATACTAAATGTATCAAAAATCTACCAGTCATCCCGATTAAATAATAAACATGCTTTTTCAGGAAACAAACAATCTATTTTTTCCATATTTTAGCTGTTTATGTACGCACGAGGGTATGAGCGTATAGCACGCAACGTTCCTGAGTTAATATTTCTTCACAATGATTTCAGGCGCTATAGAAGGAGGCTTGATTAGAGATTAACCATGGAAGGTAACAGATATTGATTACGATAAAGAGAAATTGTTGAGGCTCAATTCCCGAACAATGGCTGGTAATCGAGCCTATCCAAGAGAGAGCGGCTTTGTCCTCTCTTGGTTAGTCGGGCAAGAAAAGATCTGAAGGTTAAATAAACATGTTAAGTAACAAACTAAAAATTTCTAGAAAAATAAACTTGTACTTAAAAACTGGAGTTTCTTCAATTACGGGAAATTTTGTTTTGAGCTCGTGCACACTATCGAAGAAAGAGGACGCCATAGAGCTAGGTAAGTTTGTAATAACTTAAACTGCCTTTGCAGCTTTTTACTCATCAGTTTTCTGATATCAGCTCAAAGTTTTTAAAGCCATTAATTGACAGTATTCAGTCTCCTCGGCATCAAAATTAAATTGGGAGCAAACTGATTAAATGTCCATTTAAAGGGTAATAAATCCCCTCATGAGTTTTTTGTTAATTTGATGTCGGTTTGGTTAGTTTGGTTGTAACTAACTCCGGCTTAACTAGAACTGGGGTAAAATGAAGATAGAATGGATCTTTCCATAGCCCACAATCAAGTGCAGTACGTCCTATAACAGGCGATGTTAACATTTAAAAAATATTCTAATTGCGTTCTTAGTACTGTAAATCTAATCTCAAAACAGTTTGATTTTCTAGGAAATATCTTTTCCGCGACAAGTAGAAAGAACATGCAACCACGATTCCCTCGGGATTCCCCTGCTACAATACGCCAGCCTACCGTGCACGTCCCATGTACGAGATCAGATTGTGTGCTCCCGGGTTGTATAAATCTGAAGTTACAGACTATGAATAACGAAACTAGAAAGACAAAGATGCATGGAGATGGGCCTAAATCAAGGTGAGGCTAGGTATTTCAGGAAAAGTTCTGAAGGTATCATGCATTCATCAAATGAATGTGCCTGTGCCATTCCCACGTTCCTTCCAGTGGCATTAGAGATTTCTACTCTTTGTTTCTATGGCATGGGTCGCACTTGGCAAATTTCTGGAAGAGTTTGTTTACCTTGCGGTAAAAATCTGTCATCGGGACACATTGCCAAGTGCGACCCCAAGTTTTCAAGTTGGAAAAAACTTTGAAAGTCGCGAAAAACATCAAAGACGCCGTATTGCATGGGTGGGGCAGGCAGATTTTGGAAAACTCGAGCTAAACAATAGGAATCACGGCGGTAAGTGTCAGCACTTGTCAGCGAAACGTGACCAATTTGAAACACGATCAATTTGAATCAATCGTTGAAATTTTCTGACCTTCGCGTTTTCGTTGTGGACGGACGAGGCTACCACTACTTTTCGCCATTTTGACGTTTTTGCGAAAACTTTCTACAGGCGAGCAATTCATAAGCTTGTAATCCTTCGCTATTTCAACGTTTTTACGGGAACTCTCTACAGGCGAGCCAATTATAGTCTACCCAGGCACCGTCACAGGTTTGTTATTCTCCGAGCTAAATGCAGTCTTTGCAGCCAAGCACTTTATTTTCTTTATTTCTCCCATCCTCCTGAAACTGGGAAAGGAGGAAAACGATCCTACGCCAAATGACCGGACTACGAAGAGATAATGTTCTCTGGTATCTGGCCTACTTTAGTTCTCAATGTGTCAAAACAACGACAATTAGAGCGGTTTTCACTTGACTGTCGTAAAACCAAAACCAAAGTAAATACACTAGCCAACCAAAGGGCGTAGTAAAACCAAAACCAAACCAATTCCTCAATTACTTTCGACATTCAAGTGAAAACCGCTCTAACTCCCACTAGTAAATACTAGTGCGACCCTCCTCGATTTGACTAAAAGTTTTCTTTTCCGGTTGCGGTTTCGAATTTTCGTGGTTTTTTAGCCGGCAAAGATGAAAACTTTTCCCAAGTGCGACCTATGCCTATGTTGATAAGTCACTTGCAGTACACATAAAAAGTCACTGAGACGGAGTTCTGCCACGGAAGTTCTCATCATGACGTATGAAGGTCTCATAGGAAGTTCTCATCATGACGGACTGCATCGAGAAATCCATGGTCTTGCCAATGTCTAGTAAAAAGGTTTCATCACTGTCACTTACGGCATGTGTACTGTGCTAATTGAGAAAAACTGTGAAGCTTCCAATAAAGCCTTTGCGTACCTTCTAAAATACGAGAACCCCAAAGTGGGGGCGGGGGATATAAATGCAATAAATGTAGTCATCGTATCAAAAGAAAAGCATTAAACATTGCAATTTTGCGTGACACCGGCCGGTAACACATTAAAGTCTGCTTGTCCTTGGGGCACTCGATGAAGTTTTTACAGGGATGCTCGGTCTTGGGTTTCTCAGTACTCCTTGTCCTTTTATACTAGGGTATCTAAAAGATAGTAATGCTGCGGCACATTCTGTTGATACTGGCATTAGTTAGGCAGTGAGACTTAAAAGAATCGAAAATGACTTTGAATGTTCTATTTACATGTTGGAAAGTACTAGAATAATTACTATCAGTCTATAGAAAGAACTCGTGGGAACGTTGTTTAGAAAATGATCAAGTGGTTATAACTCTGGTTTTCCCACAGTAAATTGTAGGAAATAATAGAAATTCAGATTGTTTATCCATATATTTAATACACGGTGCACGATATTTTCTCCGGAAACACAATACTTTTCTTGCTGTTTGTTGCACTTTATTAAGAAAGAGTTATTTAGCTATATATTTATAGAAAACAACAACACAAAAAACGGAAAAAAAAGAAAAAAAGAAAAAAGAATTCGGTAGGACTCGAACCCTGCACCCTCGGCTCGACGCGACTACACCTAACCATTACACCACAGAGGCTGATTACGTAATGTTGAGGAAAAGTCTTTCAGTTTATTCCTTTTCCATGAAACTTCCGCCGGCAAGATGATCGCCAGCCGCATTAATCGAGCTATTAACAGTGAAAAAACAATGTACATGCATATTCCATGGCAATGAATGAATGAAAGAACATAATTATGCTTTTCAAAACGCCGATACACGTCCTCGTCTGCAAAGTAGGACACAAAACATATGTTTTGTTATCTCGATTTCCGCTGTTATTTTGAAGCGAATGGTCAAAATCACACCCATTTTCGGCTCATACAGTTTCTTAAGAATAGCACTGCATGACATTTTCTCACTTTCACATCACCTTGTAGCAAGCTGGAATTTGTATATCCCCCGTGTTGCTGAGTCGAAGAGCAAATGCTCATCTTCTCGTCAGGTTTAACACCTGGACGAGTCAAAGGCTCTTGAACTGAAATCCAATCCCCAAGTTAACCATTGTACTCATCTGAAAGACTCCTGCCTTACTTAAAATTTGGTAAGACCTCTAACCGTGCTGTAGAAAATTTGCCACAAAGAAAACTCTAAGTCTGAGCAGCGAACGATGCACTCTCTCACCCACCGAACTATTTGAGTTGTTCGTGGCGCAATGCACTCTGGTTGAATGCAATGCATTGTGGTAAAAAGTGTGGTTAAATGCAATGCATTGTGGTAAAAAGTGATGAATTCGAGAATTCGTCGCCCCTTATATATTTCCTTTAAATCCTGATTATGTTGCTGCTCGCTCCCTTCGGTCGCTCCGCAGCAACTATTACCAGTTTTAACAGAAAAGGTACCCCTCTCGTTTACTATCAAATAGTACCAGCCTTTCTATTTTAAAACACCCTATCCCTTAAAACGCAGTGATAAAACTTGAAATGCCTTATCTTTTTGATGGGAATAAATCGCGTAGAGTCCCTCGCCTAAAATTTTTTACTGGTATATATTTATAATTGTACAGAATGATTGAGCTTGCTTGGAGTTCTTCGCCCAAATTTTTTTACTAGTAATGAATATCAATATACAGGTAGAAAGAAATTGTTCGCCCGAAAATTTTTTTCAGTATAATACACATAAGTAGTAAAATATATATACTGGATAAAGATTACGAACAAAATTATTTATGCAGTACACTCTGACTTTTTATGAAACTTTGCAAATATGTTAATTCCCAGTAAACTGCGACTTCCGAAGTTCGCAATCTACAGTTGAGGTCGAGGGCCAAAATGCCGCGGTTTTTTAAGCGGGTCAATGCCAACGGATTATCTTTAATATGCCAAACAATAATTATCAAATTGACTTATTGATGATAAAGTAAAGTCATAACATTGTCTAAGTGTTGTGAGTCCACGAGCCTCAGCTAAGAGGGATAATAAATCACGATAAA
The DNA here is from genome assembly GCF_958299795.1 of Porites lutea. Classification (NCBI taxonomy): domain Eukaryota; kingdom Metazoa; phylum Cnidaria; class Anthozoa; order Scleractinia; family Poritidae; genus Porites; species Porites lutea. The sequence continues at coordinate 1,397,422 of NC_133209.1, forward strand.
GACAATCATTTATTTTTCCGTGTTCTGGAACTTCTGCCAACGTAGCAGGCGCCGATAATCATCTTATTACAGGCCGAGCGCCCACGAGAATTTTCCTTCGCCCTAAAAAAACTGGCGCCTGCCCCAGTACGCAGAATAGGAATCTTCCAGTTAACGTGTTTATATATTCATTTAAATCACCAGATGCATTGCTCAAAACACAGAGATGGAGATAACTGCAGCAGGGCAAAGTGCAGCTAGTTTATGGGATCAGGATCTAACAGACATCTTAAGCATTCTGGGCGATGAAAACAACCCAATCTCTTCCAGCTTATCAGAGAACGATCTGCTCAGTATCCTTGATGGAGGTGATGGCCAGCTGTTTTCTCCCTCACAATTTACTGGTGAACTGGAGCTAAGAACTCTACAAGATGCCCCAAGTATTCACAACACACCCACTGGTCAAACAAAAGTGCAAAATCAGCCTGTCATGCAGTTTCAGAGAACCGTCAGTCTGGGAACCAAGATGGAATCGTATGACTCTGTGCTGCTCAAAAACGAGCAAGTGGGGATTGAACAAGCCTTTTTAGGCAAAGATACAGGTACTGTCCAAAACGGTGGCACTGAGAATTCAACAGGAGCGACTCCGCGTGGTGTAAAACGCCCCGTAGATAATCAGTATAGAGAAGTAGAGAGTACTAAGAAAGAGACAACTGGGGGCAATACTCATGCTAGGAAAAAGCTAAGAAATCCTACTCAATCAACAAACAACTTATTTAGGATCCTTGGCTTGATCCTGCAAGCCTTTGAAACTCCGCTGACAAGCGATCTCGAGGAACATTATATACGTGTGCTTAATAGAGCGCTTTTTGAGATCCGGAATGCCCATCAATTTTTGCAGCAATCTCAGGGTAACACTTAAATTTGAACTGCGTGTACTTACCCTACTATTTCTCATAGAAGGAATCGCTCGTCTCGATTTTACAATAAATTAACCTTTCAATCGTAACCATGTTGGATTTCACGCAAATTTTTTACAGTAGAGAAGAGCTGTAACCACAAGTGTAGCAACACTTTGACTCAGGATTCTACCCTCACACTGAACTGTTTGATTCTGTTGCAAGTAGAAGTGAATTAGGACGATTGCCATTAATTTTTAATATTTACAAAAACATCCTTTATTACGTATTGTATCTTCTGCGTAAAAACGAGGATACTATTGTTAAACCGAGCCTTTCGTACCTCGCTAGAACTTCACTGTAATGCTAAAAATAGCTTTTACCATAATCTGAAAATATCTCAATATTTTGACCTGCCCGATTTTGATCCTAATAATTTGAGTGAAGCTAAGATCAGACACTATATCGATATCATAAAACAAAAATATACTCCATATTGGCAACATACAATCCATCATTTTAACAAACTGCAGTTTTACAGCTTATTTAAACATGATTATAACATTTCAAGTTTGTTAGACGTAATTAGAAATTCAACCAATAGGAAAGAGTTAGGGAAAATTCGTATAAGTAACCACAAACTTATGATTGAAACTGGAAGATACAATCAAACTTCCCGCGACGATAGATTCTGCCGTATTTGTAACTCTGGTATAATTGAAGACGAATTTCCTTTTCTCTTCCATTGTCCAAATATTCAATCCCTAGGGAGAAATTGTACAATCAAATCCAACAAACTTTTGTCGACTTTAATCAGCTATCTTAGACACAATGAATAATTAAATTGATGAATTCACAGAATTTTACCGTCAATTCACATTTGTTGAAATTTGTCTCATTATGTAATGATTTACGCACTGATTTGTTATCAAATCATGCTGGTGACACTTGATTAACTGTGGTAATCATTGCATTGCATTATCATTGTTATAAATTGTAATACTAGCCTGTAAATACATAATTATAGTCATGCAAATAAAGCTTATGTTGTTGTTGTTGTTGTTGTGTAGTGTTGTATGGGGTAGCTGTAGTAAAGTATTACCTAAATATAATAAGTTACAAAAACTCCGAAATCGTGCAGCTTGTGTACTCACCTTCTCCAACTATGATGCTGACGATCTTCAGTTACTAAAAAAACTAAATTGGGATAACCTAGAAAAAAAATGGTCTATAAAACCTTAAACGGCTTATCACCAGATTATGATGGCTTGGCAGCAGACTAATTCAGGTCGCGTACGTGACCAGGCTGGGTTGCCTGTGCCCTATACCATCCGCTTTTGAGCTTTAAAATGATATGTTTCTCAGAATATTTGTAGCAATTCCTGGAACTTTACGGTGAACTAACTTTTTTGGCTAAATTGCACATTCAGGCTTTGTTGTAAGCTTATTATTTAATAGATAGATTGCTGCAGTTGTTAAGAGCCAAGGGCACCCAACGACAATTTTCGGAAAATATCTGTTCGGAAGACGATTTGTAGAATTTCTTGCTTGCCTGCCTCTCCTAGGATTTTCGAACATCAAAAAAAGGGTATAATTGCTCATTTTTGACGGATTTTTACCCTTAAAAGGTCACCTAGGATTTTCGGGACCCTTTTTTCTGGCTGAAATTTTCGAAAAGGTAAGTTTTGATCCGTATAATTTTCGAATCACTAGACTTTCAGCTAGAAAATCCTAACAGATCAAAAATTTTTAGGGGATAAAAATATGCCTATATCTACCGTTTAAAAACTAAAATACGTTTAATAATACTATGTTTAAGTGGTTTTGAACTATATTCTCGTTGGGTGCCCCTGAAGAGCTTTTCTGAATAGTGTGGCACGATAGAAGCGAAGACTGAAGGTTCAAAGCTCAGATTTCATCGTTTGCCTAAGTGTTGCGTACATGTACAGTTGATTTTCCGACAATTTGACTCTATTTTGTCAAATATAAATAAGTATAAGATTCTGATTATTTATATCTTTATAGTATTCGGAGGGTCGCGAGTTCGATTCTCGCTCGGTAGGGTACGAAAATTTTCGTTGTCCCGGGCGAGCATGGTGTTTCCCCTCTTTTCAAGTTGAAAATGTTCAGTGTAAGTGTGTGTGTGATGCTCACTACTGTATCATTAAAATTAATAAAAATAAAATTAATTTACGCAACCACGAGTTCGTGAAAAAAAAAACAAAATGGCGGGTGAAAGGTAAGTGACGCCGATTGATTTTATTTTTCTTTTTATGGTCCGAGTTGATCCGAGTCCAATTTTATTTTATTTTTATTTTTTTATTCGATCCGAGTTGATCCGACCCGGTCTGGCGGTCCGAGTTGATCCGGTCCGACTTTTGTACCTGCCTCTTCTTCACTCAGTCGAGTGTGAATCTTCGTCCACCATTTTGAATTTTTTCTAAACTTTAGAGAAAGTTTAAAATGGTGGACGAAGATGGGCAGCGGTTTTGAAAACTGCTGCCCATGATCTGCCCCAGGGGGGAGGATTTTCATAAATTGTCAACTAAGACATTGTGAAATATGAAAGAAAGGTCAATTTTAAGTACTAAAAGCTGTTTCGATATCTCAGAACTAGAAGATAACTAGAAAAATTGCTCAGAATGCAAAATTTGCTCGAAATACGAGAAGTTGCCAAAACGTTGCCGAGCAACTTGTGGAAAGCCCCGAGACCTTATTATCCTGTCTTGATCTACGCAGTCACAAGTAAAACAACTCTTAATAGCATGAAAGTGCGACACTACAGAAATAAGAAGTATTGGCCTTTTAAATATCTTGTCACAGGTGCAAAGGGAGGGGGAGGGGGAGAGGGAGACGAGGAGGGGAGAGGAGGGGGGAGAGCGCGAAAGGGAAAAGGGAAGAGAGCTTACTCTCCCCAATCCCTCTCCCTTTTTCCCTTCCCCACAATTCGACACTTTTCCCTCGTTACCCATAAGATTCTAACAATCAGATAATTTCTCATGATTGACAAGTGTCATAAATGAATTACGCTATTTACAGTCTTTGTATCAGTAACATTTATTTTCCTTATTTGTACAAAATCCCTGAATTGTACATGTTGTAGTATTATGCGGCCCGATTAGAAACGTATCGTATTAAGAAAAGCTATATAATTAACTTCTGCTGGTGTATCGTACATACCAGTAAAAAAAAAAACAAGTTATTATTGGACATCACAAGAAGAGATCCACTAACGAGTTGTTCAGTATATGAAGTATCCTTAATAAATATTGATTAAGGTTGCGTAAATTGCGTGTTCTTGCAAAGTTTTAAAACCTTCTTTTACAGTTTGTAAATAGATCGTAAGTAAATAAGCTTGGAAACCTCCTCGCTTTTCTCGTGGAAATTATCTGGAGGGCTGAAGAACTTACTGAATTTCTAACCTGTCTCCACCTAAACAAGCGACCATGCTAATTTGTGGAGGACGACTATATATGTCTTGCGCTAATTATACATTTAGTAACTGAACGATTAGCTAACGATTGTTGTTGTCATTGATTGAAGGATGAATCTTTTAAATGAGGTTTGGGCTCATCAGCGTGGCATAGCCAATCTGATTTACATGATCCAGTGCAATAAATGTAACATGCAATACATCGGCGAAACTAAACGCCAGCTCAGTGACAGATTTGGAGAGCACCGACACTACATAGAAAAAGCCAGAAACACACATCCTACCGCCGTTCAGACCACTTCTCCCTTCCAGATCATTCCATCAAGGACATAGAACACATTCCATTAGAACTAATTTATTCAGACAGGGACCGTATCCGTAAGGCCTGCGAAGGATTTTTAATATCTTAAGGCAAAACACTTGAACCCAATGGGATGAACAGACCAGATGAAACTTAATCTATTGACATATATTTTTATGTAACCTCTTTATACAAGTTTTTGTCTACTGTATTCCTCCACTAATCACATTTGTCTTTTTTATTTTTGCGTAATTTTATATACTGTATCCGTTTATTCTATTCTCACTTAGCTTGTCTAGTCCCTGATGAAGACTAATTTTGTCTAGTCGAAGTATTGGCAAATAAATTTGTAAACCTTAGCTGTCCGATCAGCCTTGTCTTCAATTTTAAGTAATGGTACTGGTACAAAATAAACTGCATTCCCTCCCTTCTTTTCTGCCTTCTCCCCAGTTTCCCCTTGGTTGACCAATGTTTTTTCCTTAGCTAGTCGCTCTCCATCCTGAGGGACTGCCCGCAGTCTATAATTGGCCGTTTGCGTGATGGCGTCATTTTGCTGCTATGAACAGAATCCTTCAGGGTTTTGCTTTCTTGTGCAAATTATAGCTTTTGTTATTTAAACCTCACTGGGATTACAAAATTTAAATATGAAAAGAAAACTGAAAACGATCCTGGTCGTAGTAGGAAAATGACGCCATCGTGCAAATGGCCTTTTTTACCTTTATTATTATTCATTCAAAATATTTCCCCGATTGTGATTGGCTAAATGCACACGTATAATTCACCGTAACCAGTTACTGATGACCAAATTTGGAAGAATTTTGAGTTTAACGAGGAACTGACGTCAAAAATGCAGCGTTCGTGCAGGTTAAGGCACCGTTAACCGAGAAGACCTGGGAACAAGGTTGAGTTGTTTGGCTGTGAAAACTAAAAATGGCCGCGACATTTCACTCGTTTGAAGAGTAAGAACTAGGCGAAATTATAGCTAAAAACATGGCAAGAACAGCAAGAAAACAACTCGAAGGGTGACATCTGCTATTTGGAGAATATTTGCGGAGCTGAAAAACCCTAAACGTGCACTATCGAAGATGAACTTAACATTGATGGAGGTAATCGGCCCCTGATGGAGGTAAGCATGTTTTAGCTTTGTTTTTAAACAAGGAATTACTTTGAATGAATAATGAAACAATTATTGAATTCGGCTTTCGTATCATATAAAGAATTATGGAGATCTCGGAGGGTGTTATCCGCCTCGGCCTTAAACCTCGGCCTACGGCCTCGACGGATAACACTCTCCTCGATCTCCATAATTCTTCATAAGATACTCAGCCTCATTCATTAATTGTTAATTAAAATCGCGTTCATGCTCGGGCCCTGGGAAGACTCCCATATAAAAGTGACAGGGATGCTCGTCGCCTCGCTTAGAGGTGTCGGAGCGAGCAACTTCCATGCGCTCATGTCCCGGCGTTTTCACGGACCAGTTTATTTTTAGAACGTTTTTGGCGCAAATTTTGAATATCTCTTAAATTCCACAAACCAGTCAGCAATATTTTTTGCCTTAATGTTCAGTTTTGCTTTTTAATATCTTATACTTCGAATGCGCTCATAGACATGGTGGAGATTCTATTTTCGCCGGAAAAGGTGCCCTAAAATGTGTCTAAAAATAAACTGGTCCGCAAAAACGCCGTGACATTTAGTTGCCTGTTTTAGAATACACTCCTTTAGGGGTCAGTTTAGGCTTGAGCCACACCAGCATTGGTCTCCCTTAGGGGTTTAATTTGAATTTTCCAATGAGCATCCCTGTCACTTTTATATGGGAGTCTACCCCGGGGGTCGGGCATCTCACAAGCCCCTGCATGGGTCCATCCGCTGGATCAGTGTTAAAATTAAAACAGTAAACTAGTCCTTAATCACGGCAGGAAGAGTGAAAACAAATCATATTTCCCCAACATTTTAGTTCTAACCGCCGAGGTCAAATATTCATCCCACAAAATAGCGCTTAAACAGAATTGAAAGGGAAACATGACACATGACTCAGTTAACATTTTCTTCAAACTTTTACTGAAACGTTTGCGTTAAATTCTGCACGTTGGAGCAAATTATAGCCACTGTTACGTTTATCTGTATTTTTTCTACAAATAACAAAAGATCGATGCTCAGATTTCAATCAACAACGGTCCCCACTAACAGAGGCTGGTCCACCTGTGCAGTAACTGGTATCAAATTCAAATCGGCATTCCTACATGCGTACAGTGCGCAGTGAATCTTTTACGAGAATTTCTCTGTATTCAGTTTGGTCAGATTGAAAATTTTTGAATGAGCCCATATTTATTTATTTAATGCTATTATTAAACCTGTTCTTGAGTACTAGTGTCCCCATTTGGGGAAGTTGTAATGAAGGATTATTAGCTTTTATTGGATGAGATTTTTAAAGTTCAAATGGGTTACTACCCATCAATCAAATCTGTATTGAAAGAAGACTACTTCTTTGCAAAAGCCCTGGATGGGCGTGTACCGGATTATCCCTCTGAGAAACTGTTTTCTTTGAAATACCACAAGATACCTTGGGTGTAGCTGTAGAGCCAATTTGTCTGCAAATGTGGGCTTGTTAAATAGCATTAACGGACTAACGGCGCGTGAAACTAGGCAATTAGCTCACCAAGCGCTGAGACTTCAATAGTTAGTCGTTTTTTTTTAGATAAAACGGAGAAAATGGTTTTGTAATAGTCAGTCAAAATTGAAATAAAGAGTTTTCAGCTCTACTTTGTGTATGTGTGTGTGTTTTGTTTATATATCCGATTTTTAACGCTAAATAAGATGACATAAGCCGTTTCTCGCGTTTCTAGGTGATCGCTCCTCTTATTACTATTTTTTTGTTTCGTAATTCGGACGGTCCGACACCTGGGTCCGACAAAACGGGCTAACGTAAATTAACGGGCAAGCCTAGGCAATGTTCCTATTGTTTAAGAG